>NC_143549.1:121170326-121326086 GCF_054136105.1 Typopeltis vanoorti
AAAAAGAGCCAAATATTAATCAAAAATAATAATGTTATATTGCCTTCTTCATTATTTGTGACAATTATTGTGTTATATTATCGCTTTCCAAATAGGCATTCAAATTTAATTACCAAAAAAAAAAAAAAAAAAAACATGATTACAGCAGGTGATGCGGTTTCTATGAACATAAGTATAGGTTGCAAATCCAGCTCGATGTATTTAATACTTTGTAAGTTTCATTTCACTAGATGTGTAATCATCCTTTCTTTCCATTATAAAATTTATATAGAAACCTAGATGAAATGAAGACTTTTTTTTTTTTTTGGATTGAGACATTCACTTATCCTAATTGATGGCATTGATTGTCAAAGAGACGTTTTTGATATACGTTAATAAAGTTGTTGTACAGATTCAAAAAGCTTAATGAATTTAATACAAATGTTTTGGTTTTATTCATTTGAAATTTGTATTCTGATATTTCTTTTACAATTTCATAAACCAAAGTAAGACTTTGGGTTTCAAGGATTTTGAATTATAGTATTCACAGGATTCTTCCTCATCATGAAGATGAAGACCCAAAATATCATGAAGATGGTAGCATTTTAATAGTAAAATTATTTCGAAGTTCAAATCATTGTTTCAAAATTCTCACTCAAAGCTCAGTCACTTATTCTCATTTATCTTCAGTATTTGCAAGAGAACTCTTTTGTGATCATTCATTGCACAGCTCTCTTATATCTAACTTGTCAAAGAGATGAATGAAAGAGATAGTATGCATCTGTCACAAGGAAATCCAGGTTGCGTTAAAAATATTTACTGAGACCATGACACATAGTGAGTTGCGATTAATGACACGCTCATTATATGCAATACAGATGAAGAAATGCAATCCTTAACTTCGCATAGACGCCTTTATTAAAACAAGTAATAACTTTTCTGTGTAAATCTAATTCGTTAGTTAAGAATTTTTAACAACGCAAGCAGTCCATCTAAGTTGAGTTCGTCATGTTCAATCATAACCAGGAACAGGAAAGATATCATAAACGCTTCCAGCCACCAGAATAACATCTAATCTTGTAAATTCATAATATAAAAATGTCAGATGTCATCGTCTTAAAATGGAACTTCTTAAACCAACTCTTAAGTGACTTTCAAAATGTGGCGTAATGACATTGCAAAAAATTGTGCACTATATTTGTAAGTTCCATTATTCTCTTACGACACACACGCACGCACACACGCACACACGCACGCGCACACACACACACACACACACACATGACGTACACGCTCTCTCTGTCTTAATCAAAGCAAGTTTTAGAAGGATTAGTCAAGTAATCAGCTGCTTCCAAGTTCTTAATATTCTCTCGCCTCCTTTGAATCATCAGTAACGTGTTTGAATGACAAAATATTCAGTTACATAACCAGTCTCCAAATGTAATATAATACACTAAGGTCCTCCTTATGATGTTTCGCTTTACAACTGTCCGCTCATACGACTGTTTTCAAATATAACCAATGCCCATTTACATGATTCCACATTCTCTCATACGCTTTCAGTGATATTACCGTGAATTAATCGATGCATAGTTTTTCGCTTACTCTGTTAACATGTTGTTCGTTTCGTCTCTCTCTATCTCTCTCTCCGTGTTTTGTGGTGAATTATAAACTATCTTTATAAGTATTATAAAGTCTTATAATTATTATAAATTACCAAGGTTGGTCGATTGGTAGATTCTCTGCTACTAATGGCTCACGCAAAAAGTTAAGTAAGTTTGAGCGCGGTTAGTAGTTGGAAAGAGAAGGAGATTACTGGTATTATGTATTGGCGATCACTGCAGATGCTCAGTCATAAGTCGTATGCAATGCGTAATGGCTATTCTCAAATCGTCTACTCAACTCCGCCCCCACCCACCCAAAAATTAAATCCTGAGTGCACTACTGACTAGTATTGTTGTTGTTGTTAATAGTGACAGATGAAAATCAACGTAAGGGTATTATTGCTTCCAGTGAAAAGAATAAAGGCTCGTAAACAGTGGCGGCCGGTGAACATTTTAAGTCGGGGTGCTGCATATACAAAAAAAAAAAAAAAAAAAAAAAAAACTTTTTTTTTCCCTTAATCAGTAACGAATTTATTAATAAATAAATTTACATATTAAAAAAATTGCTTCATTAAAAATATTTCATCTTCACCACCAACAAACACCAATAATAAAAGTTTCGTATCAATAGCAATGCTAAGCGCAAACGAATGTCTGCGTTAGATCGCAGTGTATTTGTTTCGTGTAACGATAATTGAAAAAATATATTTCTTTTCATATTTTCAACAGTGACACTCGTCATAATTCAGCCTTGTATCTATAATAAATAAATAATTATATGTTATTTTAACAAAATAAAATAAGATTTACAAAAAATAGTTCACCACGCCCACGCATCAATAATAAACGTTTCATATCTCACAGAAATGACGCGTGGAAGCATACTAAAGATACGCTGCCATTTGAGCAGTGTGGGAATGACGTAACGTGCAATGACAAGCGTACACGAATATCGGCGTTAGATCGCAGTGCATTTGTTTCGTAATCTAAAGCGTTAATCGAACAATTCCAATTATTAATTATTCAATCAATGTCAAAACATAAGCTGTCACCTTTAACATGTTGTATTGCATTTATATAACGTTGTAAGCATTGTTATTATTTATAAACACAAACAAATTTAATTTTTTTCGTTTTTTACTTGAGGGTGCTGCAGTGTCGCAGTGCTTATGTGTGGGCCGCCACTGCTTGTAAACTCACTACATTACATGATAAGATGAATTAAAACGCTGTACCAGATACATAATGTGTCCTGCTGCATATTTAGAAGCTTTCGAAGTTGATTTTTGTGTCGACAGGCGTTATAAATGTATTTACCATAAGTTCCCCTTGGCATGTGCACACGTAACATTCTTGAACTAGAAATATTTGGATAACGTCGGTAAAACCTTTTTAATGTCAACATTATTAAATTTAGTGACGGTGCTGTATCGTAGACTGAGATAAGCTGCAGGCCAAACTTATCTGGTACTACTGTTGTTTCAGCTGTTAAAAACAAAGATAAAGTTCTCAGTGAAGCGAAGAGGGTTACAACAGTAATTCTAGAGTTATCCGTAAACGCGACAATCTTAGTACCGAAAATAAAAAATAAAAAAAGTAATAGTATAGATAGATGACCAAAATAGTGAACCAAAACCAAATTACGTTATTTAAAATTTTTTTTTTTTTGCAAAAAAAGAAAAAAAAATTTTCATTTGCATCCCTTCTTCTCATTGCTTGTTCCTGCTTCAATGGTTCTATATTGCAGCTGGTCTTCCTGTGTCTCTTTCTTTTCCCTTTGGTCTTTGGTATCTTTATATACAAATGTTCCTTCCGTTTCTGTCTACATTCCTCGATCTTTTCATTTACAATCATTTGTAAATATCCAATCGGCAGAAATCTCATTTCTGCTGTTATATATTACATTGATCTTTCCTTTTAACAATCCATATTTTTGAGCGACATAATACAATGAGAATGGCCATTACTTTATAATTGGCACAAATGATGTCAATAAATACTTCATTTACATTAGTTTCAACGTTGTATATGATGGCTTAAAATGTGTTTAAGCTATTATATGCATCGATAAGAAGAGAGAGACAGACAGACAGACAGAGAGAGAGAGAGAGAGAGAGAGAGAGAGAGAGAGAGAGAGAGAGAGAGAGGGAAAGCTATGAAAATAGTAATGTGCATTACGAGTATGCTATAAAACAGACAGACACTTGAGATTTCTTGTTCTCTTTTAACGAAAGTTAAAAGCATTCCTGCTAACCACAGTTACTAATACTTCTTCCATTCTATCGATTAAACATTCTTTACTTTAGTCTAAATGTTGATAAAGAGGCACAGGTATTTTGCTATTTCTTTACCAAAACTGAAACCGGTTCTTGTAGTAAAATTTTTCGCGTTCATCTCGCTCTCAACTGACCTTCGACTTCTCTCAAAGGTGATACAGGATTCGAAATTCAGATTACGAATGTGCGCCAGCTAGGTTAACTTTTGTATTCACATTTCATTTGCTCAACCCTTGTTAGGATATGATAAAGTATGTTATCACGTTGATACAGTAGGTCGTTTCCATAGAAACAACCTACTGTATCAACAACATGTGTTAATACTCTGGACAGTTCAGTATTGTAAGCAATACTGAATTGTCCAGAGTATTAACACATGATGTATGCTGTTCACTTTTATAATGTATGCCATTCAGTCTGTTTGTCGGTTATGCAACAAAATAAGGTACAGTAATAGTCAATAAAGATGATGTTGAAATTTTACAGGATGATTTAAATAAACCTGCGGTTTAAGTAAAGGAGAACGGATGTCAGTTTAATTTGGCAAAGTATAAAATTATTCATTTTCGGGTCAGGAGATTACCAGCTGTTTATACCACATCGATGGAACTATTCTCCAGGAAATTGATAAAGTCAGGGATTTGGGAGTGTTGGTGGACAGGGAGTTGAAATTCAGAAGACATATTACAAAAGTGGCTCAAACACCTCATTGGATTACCTGATTATTGAAGAACACCCTCATAAGCGGAGATTATTATACCACTTTATGAGGTTTTGATAAGGTCCCCGTCCCCTCATCTAAACCAAGATGGTGGCAGGTCTATGGGATGCTTCGTATGAGTAGAGATTGAAGATTTGTGGGTAACAGAAATTGGCTGATAGGCAAAAAAAGGGAATGATATGATATACATACAACTTGCTTAGGAGGTTTTATAGAATTCATAAGGAAGGAATTTTTCAGTTCATGACTAGTTTGGGGGAAAACTAGACGACATTCCTGAAAATAAAGTAAGAGTGTAATTAGCAAGGGAGTGAGGTATAGATTTTTTTTGCATGGAGAGTGGTAAATGAGTGGAATAGATTGCTAGAGGCAGCTTTGTGTGCTTTGTTGGTGAAGCTTCACCACTCCTTCATATAACATTAAGTTTTGTTTAAATATGCATGAAGTAATCGAGATATTTCATTTGTATTTATGACTTCAATAATTTCAGATAATATAATATAATATTTATGGTCCATATTTGGATATTATATTCTGTTGGAATTTAGGCTTTTATTAAAACATTTTAAAATATTTTAAAGAATTTTAACTATTTGAAATTGCTTTATTAGAAATAAAGCAATTTCAAATAATAATAATAATAAGAAGAAGAAGAAGAAGAAGAAGAAGAAGAAAAACGACAACAATAACAAAAGCAAAGCATAAAAAATTTTATTTAGATCTGTAAATTAAAAAAAAAATTTAAAGATTTTATTATATTTTTTTATTTATTTTCAAATAAATTTTCTCTTTGATTCATTTAATGTTATTTTGAATTTTCCCAGCTAGCTTTTGATGACATTTTAAGTACAGTAATGTAATTTTTTGGGCTCTGAAGGATTAAAGAAACACTCCTAAGCATCTCTTCGCTTTTTTTTTTAATAACGAAGCCTATTAGCAATCTTTTAATAAAATATATCTTCTAGCAAAATATTATTACATTTTAATGTTGTACTAATAAGCTATTTTGGAAGTTCAAATCGAAATAAACAATTTCTGTTTTGTAAACAAGCATTTCACGTGGAATGAGTGAAATGCTTTTAATTCCGTTATCGGAGATAGTTGAAAAATATTCACTTAGGAGCGGTTCTAATCAGCAGATTACAGAAGTAATCAGCAGATTAGAGAGCAGTTTACTCTCTGGGTTGTTTAATGACCTGAAGAATAGAAAGTCTTCGGGTTTGTTTATTTATGCTTGATATGGTATTTATGTGTGCGTGATTTCACTAACTACATCACAGATATCTCTTTTTTAATGCATTAATAAAGCTGAACTATATTCAGTGTATAATTTTACTGAATTATGTTGGAATTTAGGAATTTTTTAAAACCTTTTTAATATTTTTAAAGACTTTTTAACTATTTGAAATTGCTCTGTTTCTAATATGAAAAATGTGTCTTTTTTTAATTAATTTTAATTCAGAAGGATACAAATCAAGATAATCATCAGATCTACTACTAACATGCTAAATGAGAGGATGAGGGGCACAAACACCCTGTTCTTCCATCCTAAATATTCTTATTAAGAATAAACTCCCATGTTGGAATAAGAAAGCACATTACGTTATACTTGAGAGTCTACGATCTTCTATGGATATATTCAGCTTTTTTTTTTTTTTGCTTTTGCAAGCAACAAGTAAAATATAACTGTCGCATAGCTACATTATACTTTTCTTTGCTTTGAATAAAAAGCCTGGATAAATCCAACGAACACAATGCAATAATATATTTTATTATTTCATTATTGTTCTACAAAAGTTTTAAATCAAACGTCAGCCGTGTTCTTATTTCGAGCCTTTCGAAATAAAGTACTGATACTTAATTTTATTTTGATGACATGAACTTGATTAATCATAGATACTTTATTATGCCAATGATGTTGGATTTATATTTATTCATCTTATACCACACTGGGTATAAGATGAGTAAAATTGTCTCTTTACTGATGGCATTAACACATCACACCAACAGCCTCCTCAGCATCCAAGAAACTTGGCATTCTCTTTCGTTCAAAAGGTTATTTTAATTTTACACCCAACCAACTCCTAAATATATATACAAATACCAATTTTATTTTATTTATTTTATTTTTTTATGTTGGATCCATATACAGGAGGTTAGCTGGTCAACCTGCAGTACGTTAGTACCGTATATAGGTGGTGGGTTGCGAAAGGAGAAACTAGTTTACATTAGATTTGAAGGCCTGTATGTTGTATTTCTTGGGAAATATGTCTAGGGGAGGACTGTTCCACAATACTGCAGTAGCAGGGATGAATGAGAAGGAAAAAGAAATTTGTTCTGTGGGTTTCGAGGTGTACTGTGAAAGGATGTTGGGCGGCAGCTGTACGTGTTCCAATGGACTTAGTGCATGGTGGGGGAATTATTGATGCTGTTTCAGATGAACATTTCCCATGAAAATATTTATAGAATATACAGATTATGGGGACTAGGCGTCCATGTGAAAGTGGGGGGAATGAGTTGGTGAGGGATGGGTTATTTATTAGTCTAATTGCTCTCCTCTGTATTGAGTCGAGCATTTTGAGGGAGCTTTTTGGAGTCCCACTCCAGATGTGAGAACAGTATTCGAGAGCTGGGTGGATTTGTGACTTGCATAGTGTTAGCAGCTGTTTAGAGGTGAAGTAGCGCCTTGAGCGAAAGAGAAAACCTAGTTTTTTGGAAGCTGAGGATGCAATGGTTGTGATGTGTTTATGCCAGGAGAGGCCTGATGTCAAAGCAATTCCGAGAAGAGAAATTTCATCTTGTATGAGAATTTGGGTGTTATCGAAAACAATGTTGGGGGAAAATGGTTCTTTTTTTGTGAGAAATAAGACAGAACTGGGTTTTACTAGTATTGAAGTTGACGAGGTTATCTGAGCCCCCATTGGCGGATGGCTTAGAGGTCAGAATTAAGGGCAGTGGTGGTTGATGTTCTGTGGGTTGAGGTGAGTTGTGTAAAGTAGAGTTTGTCTAATGAAAAGGACAAATGTAATGTGCTGCCATCTGCAAATTGGGTTTGAGGTCAACTGAAGTAGATCATTGATGTATAGAAGGAAGAGGGTCGGTAAGAAACCTGAATCTTGTGGGACCTCAGCATTTGTTGGATGGTGAGAGGATAGGGAGCCGTCTACCATCACACATAGTGTGCATCCAGACAGGAAGCTGGCAATCCATCTGCAGAAGTCCTGAGGCAGTCCAAATGATGAGAGTTTGCTTAGTAAGCCTTTGTTCCAGACTCGGTCAAAGGCTTTGGAGATATCGAGTGCAACTACTTGGGATTCGCCGAATTTCTCCATGGCGTTTGTCCAGTGATGAGGGATGTATGAGAATGGATCTTCTGCTGAACGGCTTTGACGGAATCCGTACTGGTAGTCGCTTAATAGCCAGGTACCTTCAAGGTAGATTAGGAGTTGAGAGTTGATGATTTTCTCCAATACTTTAGATAGGACTGAAGTGAATGATATAGGGCGGTAGTTAGATGGTAGTGATTTGTAACCCTTTTTAGGAATGGGTTGAATATAGGCCAGTTTCCAGGTTTTGGGATATATACCGGTGGAGTAAGAGAGTGTGTACAGGTGACATAGGATAGGAGTCAGTTCCGATGCACAGACCTTCAGGATAATTGGGGTATGCCGTCAGGGCCTGGAGACTTTTTTGTGTCTAATTTAGACAACAGGTTTGTGATGTCTTTTTGGCAAAAGGATACATGGGGCATTGTATGTTGGGCAGTTGGAATGACTGAGGGGGGGGGGGCTTTTGCCATTGTCTGTTATGTGTGCATTGGAGGCAAAGTGTGATGCCAGGAGATTAGTTTTTTCTATGGGTAATGTTGCCATTGAGCCATCTGGGTATGATAGAGGTGGGAATAGTGTAGGGCAAAAGTTACGGCCAATTGCCTTGGCAAGAGACCAAAAGACACGGCTGCCATTTGGACAGGCTGCAAGCTTACTGCTTTTGGCCCGTTCAAATTCTGTTTTGGAAGTATTGATAATTTTCTTGCATTTGTCTCGGGCTTCAGTGTAGGCATTGAATGAGGATGGGGTTCTTGATTTGGGCCAGTGGTGGTATGCCTGATTTTTCGTTTGTACAGCCTTGGCACATTTTTTGGAGGACCAGGGTTTAGTTAGGGGGACGGCAGGTCTGAGTAGTGTGGGGATATATATTTTCATGCCATTGAGGATCACTTTGGTGATGCGTTCAGTGCATATGTATGGACTGGAAGGCTGGAAACAATAGTCTAATCATGGGAATAAAGATAGTAGTCTCGGAGACTGTCCCATTTGGCACTGTTATAATGCCAAACTACTCTTGTGTAAGGGTGACTGTGTAGGCGTTGTTGCATGGGGGAGGAGTTGTGGTCAAAATTGCTCAGGGACTCAGTACATTCACTGCATATTTGGAGGGGTCATTAGTAAGGAAGAGATCTAGGGTATTTGAGGAGTGGTTTGGGTTATCTGGTATTCTGGTCGGTTTTTGAACAATTTTGTGTGAGATCATTACTGACTGCAAATGTTTCAGCATCTCTGCCTGCAGGATCTGTATAACTGGAAGAGGAAAGCCAATTGGTGTTATGGACGTTGAAGTCACTCAGGAGGATGATTTCGCTGTTGGTAGAGTGGGATCGCAGAAAATCAACTTTTAAGGAGAGGAAATGGAAGAGTTCAGAGTGATTGGTGGTATTAGGAGGGCGATAGAGACAGCAGATGAATTTGACTGAGTCGGGGAGGGATATCTTCAGCCAAAGAAGGTCAAAGTTGGGCGAAATAAGTACATGCCTAGAATACTGCTCACATGTTTGGAGTGGTGCACCTAAAACCTCTTAAATCCTTGATGCTGTCCAAAGGCGAGCAATTAGGCTCATTGATGGCCCCTCTCTTACAGATTCACTATATTCCCAATATAACAGACGCAGTGTTTCAGTACTGTGTCTTTTGTACAGGTACTTCCATGGCCACTGCTCCAGTGAATTGGCAACTATCATTCCTTCAATTTCAATTGCATCTGTTAATACAATAGCAGCAGCTGCCCAGCATCCCTTTTACTGTGCAATTACAAACACACCGAACCTGCTTCTCGTCTTCCTCTTTTATTCCGCCCACCTCTCTACTCTGGAAAAGCCTTCTTCACACGAAGTATTTCCAAAAAACAATTTCTTCCTTGTAATTTTCCATTAAACGTCAAACCGAAGTTTAGTTGGAGAGTCACACTACCAATGACACAAACTCAACCAATATCAACTTCACTTCAAAGGGTCACTAAGAGTTAACCAAGAAGATGGGGATTTTTTCTAAGGGTTAGGTTGAGTCTCTGCCCTCTTCCTCAGAGCTCATCGTATGAAGTACTGTAGACTGTCGTTCATTAATGATGCCAGTGCCGGACAGTAAGTAATATTACACCATCGAGATATTAAACCATGGTGATACCAGTAATGATGCCAGTGTAGGATATACAAAGTTGTTGAATCGAGAAACATGAGCTGCATTTCCACGCCTTTACGAAGAAATTAACGGGTTGGAATCATGCCTGCAGAACGAGAGATAGGGGTGGCCCTTGGCAATTCAAGGATATGTCAGTAAGAGATTGCGTAGTACCTGGAAGAGACCCATCGACAATGCGAAGAGTGAACACTCTAACGAAGTGCCAGCAAACGATATTTTTGTATTATCGGAACATCTAAAAGAAATAACTAGTTATCAAACCAAACAAAACTCTACCACGAAAAATTATGTTCAAGAACTAGTCACATCAATTACCAGGTGACTGGCAAACAAGCTTTTTTCACATGCATTGTGTAAACAGACTCTTTTCACATACAGTATGTTTCTTTCAACTGAAATCACGAGTTTTTTTTTTTTATTCTGAAATAACAAGTGCTGAATAGAAACAATGGACGTTGAAATATGAGTACCAGCAAATGTTGAAAATAACAGTTAAGTCAGCAGAGGGATGCGTTTTAAAATCTGTTTTGTTAAAAGAAAATAAAGTTAAAATTGTCTATAATAGTAAAATAATTTTTCGAATTTAGCACAGCTAAAATATAGTTTAATTATTATTTTTTTTTAATTTTAACGAATTATCAAAATTAGTATCTAACAATCAGTATTATAAAAATGCGATAAATGTTACGGTATCTCATATGGATTATTCTGGCACACAAATTCTGCTCATTGTTGTTCTTTTGCTAGGCAATACAACATTGAAAATATTCCTTTACAGATTTAAGAAGTATGAAAGGCTTCCTAAACAATTACAAAAAGTTGCATTTATTATCATGGCGACTAGTTCATTTCTTTCATTTGTTGCATATAAATTTGTATCATTTCTAATCATTTTATCAAATTGTTCATTAAAATGATTCGATTTAAAGAAAAAGTCAGATGAATAAACAAATTTTAGGAAAGATTCCAATACTAAATTTGAATAAAATCCATTTAACTTAAGCGAATGCATTATACACCCGCTTACCTACGGAAAGACCTAGAAACGAATAAAATGGATCTAATTGGTGTTTTGCATTTAAGGGAAATAAAATATTACCATTCACCAAAAAATAAAAAAAAAGAGCAATTTCATCATGACACACATAAATGAAAGACCTAAAAATAGTCTTATTTACTTTATACCCCCCCTTCAATGAGACTTGCTAACTCAGCTTTGATTAAATAGTCCTGATAAAGGTTTATCATGTTATAGACCGGATTCGAACTCAGATCTTGCCGACCCAGGCTTCGTCAAAATCGAGTAGAGCTCCGGAGGCTCCATTTGCTACAGGAGCCTCCGTTATACTTTCTATAGTACGTTTTCTGAATTTAAACAAAATGGTCGTTAAACAGGGTATTTTTGGAAATTTTGACTGTCACGATATTATTAGTTCATTTAAGGAGAAAAACGAAAGAAGCGCGTTAAATTAATGTGAAATAAAAAGCGTTAGGGTTTGTATTATTAATTGATCTGCAGAAAGATCGGTATGTGGACGTGTTTGCGTTTTTCAAATGGTCGGTGTTTTCGTCAGTAATGACGAATATTTGTTTTTATTTTTTAATATGTGTATTTATGTCAATGTTCATGTTTTATTATGGCGATTTATTTTTTAAAAGATGGGAATTATATCTCAGAAAAATAAATAGTTTTAAAATGTTAAATAATTTAACATTTTAACTATTAAATCACTGGTACATTGAAAAGGACTGGAAAGAGAGAGAGAGAGAGAGAGAGAGAGAGAGAGAGAGAGAGAGAGAGAGAAACTAATTTGGAGCTTGAACCTGTTCTGAACAACTTACACAACTTTCTGCAAGGCTGAATAATAACGAAATAACGAAGCAAACATAAAGATGAAAATCATTCTAGTTTCTATATTACGCTATGATATAATCTGGATAGATTTACTTGATGTATTATTTGAAACCTTTTATGCAAATTTACCTCTAACATTCGCACATGTTTGAGTAATAAAACGGAAAAAGTCGTGACATATTATTATCTTTCAGTTCTTTTCCTTCGTTTTCTCTTTATTAATTAATTAATTTACTTTGAATTTTCGTCTAAACATACTCTTAATTTCTCTCCAACAGACGCTAATAAGGAAAAAAGATAAAAGACAGACTCCCCAACTTTCACGTGTAATATCAAGTTGACAGTTTCACTTTACTAATGGGTTCGCATCTGTTTTTCAGACCATGAATCAGCAGCTAAGAGCAGACTATTTTCCGAATGAAATTTTTGCTTAAAACACTTTTATCAATTTCTACACATCCGAAGTCATGGATTCAGTTTATAGGTTTTGTTTTACAGTAAAATAAGTATTTGTGTATATTATAGTCATGTGTTATAGTGTGTGTGTGTGTGTGTGTGTGTGTGTGTGTGTGTGTGTGTGTGTGTGTGTGCGTGTGTGTGTGTGTGTGTGTGTGGTATGAGCAACAGTCAAAACTGGAGCGATAATAGTTTCTAGGATGCTCCTATTACCTGTTCGCACTGAAGAAAAATTAGTCTGGAGGATCACTTATAAGCAGATGGTTGTAAACAGATATTTTATAAGTGTTGATTTCAGTGGTGCACGCTTTATGAACTAATACAGTCATGTCACTTAATAAAATCCTAATAAACTCTGTTGTCTATATTAATTCTCAATATGCGAAGTGTAACAGTGCACATTCCACAAAATTATTTATTGTTTGTAGTATTTAGCTGATTGAGATGTCACACATCACCGCACAATGTAAATGATTTAATGAAGTTATATCAATTAATCACAAAGGAAAGTTAACACTCATTCAGAAAGAAGCTTTCTCAATGTTTATTCCCTAACATAGACACACGGCTTCTAACGAAACCACATTCCTCTGTGAGTCGAAGTGATTTACGACATAGCCAAAAGATTCGTGGACACACACACTCTCGCTCTCTCTCCCTTTTCGTAACAAAATAAACAATCAGTTTAGTCTGCTATTCGTCTGTTGACTCATACTTATTTTTATCTCGTAGTTAATTTAAGTTCAAGTTTCATTTAACCCCAATAAAGTCAACAAGCTCCTCCATCTATCATTCAAAACTCATTTTAATTAGATTTGCAATTTTACATACTCTCTAGATGAAATCATTCGTTGTTGCATGCTTACTTTTTAAACACCGATACAACGTGTGCTTTGTCTTTTCACCCTTAACTGCGATGGAATTAATCACGGAGTTAACCCTTCAGAACCCGTACCACCATCAACTCACCGTATACTCTTCGTAAGTAGTTTCTCTCTTTTCTTTCATCCAAGGTTAGCCGCCTGACGTCAAGCAACCCTGAACCTGTGGTCAAACACATAGCAATCTCTGCTCTTTATTCTCATTTAAATGGCATAATTAATCGATTATTAACTAATAATAACGTGCTTATGTTGCACACCTTGTGTCTTGTTTCAGAATGCTTTTCTTTGTAAACAACAAGTGTTATTTATTCCACTATTATTACAGTCTGTAAACGCAATACTAAAGTCATAGCGATAACCTGCAGTGCAGTGTTGGCTTGTACATAAGCACTGAGACACTGCAGCACCCCTAAGAAAAAAAAAAAAAACGAAAAAATGAAATTTGTGTTTATAAGTAATAACAATGTTTACAACATTATTACAACATTATATAAATGCAATACAACATGTTAATGGTTACAGCTTATATTTCGACATTGATTGAATAGTTAATAATTGGAATTGTTCGATTAACGCTTTAGATTACGAAACAAATGCACTGCGATCAAACGCAGTGTAGGAATTATCACATTTGGTCAGTTTCGGCTAGACTCGCCAATATTCGTTTGCACTTGTTACTGCACGTAACAAGTGAACCTGACACTGGTCGTCGAGCGGTGTCGCTACAGATAAATTGTATGCTTGCGCGCGTTATTTCAGTGAGATACGAAACTTTTATTATTGGTGTGTGTTCATGGTGAGGGTAAAATATTTTCGACAAGTCTTATTTTATTCTGTTAAAATAACATATAATTATTTATTTATTATAAATACAAGACTGAATTATGACAAGTGTCACTGTTGAAAATATGAAAATAAATATATTTTCTCAATTATCGTTACACGAAACAAATGTGTAACGAAACGAAAGTGTTGGAATGTCAAAACCGACACTGCTCATTGAGTAGTGTCGTTACCGATATATTGTATGCTTGCGTGCGTTATTTCTGTGTACGAAACTTTTATTATTGGTGTGTGTTCGTGGTGAGGGTGAATTATCTTTGGTAAATCTTATTTTATTCTGTTAAAATAACATATAATTATTTATTTATTATAGATACAAAGCTGAATTATGACGAGTGTCACTGTGGAAAATATGAAAAGAATTATATTTTCTCAATTATCGTTACATGTTACACATTCCAACACTGCGAATGTCGGAATGTGTCAGAATGTCGAAACCGACACTGTTCCTTGAGAAGTGTCGCTACGGGTATATTGTATGCTTGCGCAGTGTGCGGAATATTTATCAAAGAACTACTAAATCATGATTTATTTTGTTTTTCTCGTTTGAGATAGTTTTTCACAAAATGCATACTGCCTATTAACTTTATTCTGTCCCCCCCCCCCTCCACAAGTTATTCCTTGGCTATTGTTGAAAACAATTCCACTGAAATCAGATATTTGGAATAATTATAAAAACGATCAACTTTCGTTTCATTTGGACCAATTACTAAAATCTTGGTATTTCTTGCCTGGCTCCCACTGATAAGATCTCAATAAAGGTCGAAACCAGTCTGGGTAGTGGCCCCTTACCTTTAATACATAGCATCATACCTCTCCTCCAGGAGATGTGCTTTGCATGAAGGGTAAATATTAAGAATAGTGATCAGAGCTTATCCACCTTTACCAAGAGTTGCCTTGACTTGCACAACGAGCAGGGTCACCTAGACTTGTAATTCTTGCAGGTGCAAACTTGACTTGTTTGTCTGTTTGCTTACTTGGGAAATGGAGTAAAACCAGGTTTAAAATAGCTTGGCATCTTTAACATTTATTATGCCAAAGGTAAAATACTTTCTACATCTATCTCTCATCCTGAGATTTTTATTTAATAAGGTTGAAACACCTTATGGTAACTTGTTCTGGTAAAATACTTATAAGCTCTGTATTACTATAATCTTGGTATTTCTAGCATGGCTTTCACTGATGAGACTACAATAAACTCAAGCAGAACCCAAGTCTCACTCGCACCGGTTTCGACCGGTGCGAGTGAGACTTGGGTTCTGAGAAGCGCTGCTTGGGAACAGGTTTTTGCATGTCTCTAAGTGGGGCCACCACTGAGATTATGGCTCTGCTTGGTGGTGGGGTGAGCCTGCCACTAGGTAGAGCAATGCTGAGTTCTTCTCGGTGACGGGGTGAGCCTGTCATTGAGTGGAACAACGCGGAGTTGGGCGATCTCTCGAGATCGTCTTATTTTTAGAGCCCTTTTCACTCATTCATAAGGTCGAAACCAGTCTGGGAAATGGCCCCTTACCTTTAATACATAGCATCATACATCTCCTCCAGGAGATGTGTTTTGCATTAAGAGTAAATATTAAGAATAGTGATCAGGGCTTATATATATATATATATATATATATATATATATATATATATATATATATATATATATATATATATATATATATATATATATATATATATATATATATATATAGAGAGAGAGAGAGAGAGAGAGAGAGAGAGAGATTTGACAAAATGTTTCAAATTTAAACAAAGCAATAACTCCCCTTTGGCTGAATGAAATTTAATAAAAAAAAGTTGCCATTTTATTTGACAAAAAATATTGGAATGATAATTTCACACTAGATGGTTGTAATACAATGACATTTTATATTTAGGACGTGTATAAATTTCGTCCAGTTTAATCAAGTGGATCATTTTCAGGCGCAAAATTAGATTTTCAGGCAAAGCATTATGCATCTTAAACACAATATGAAACTTCCAGGAATGGCTGTAGGTTTAACTGATGCGAAAATAGATTCTCTCATCATACAAAAATACCATTAGGAAAGGGAACTTTTTATGATGGTCTTCGATCATTTCTATACTTATTTGCTCTTCAGTAAGATTACTCTCAGTAATGGTGAGGGGGAACAGTACACTTTTCGTAATGGCTGATTGTCTGCTACCTGAAAAGTTAGTATGTAAAATTTTTCATTCTTTCAAATAAAATGGAAGGAAGACCCGGTAGATTCTGTTTTATTATTATTATTATTATCATCATTTTCTGTGACCAACTAAGTTTCTTTGTTTCCTTTCTTTTATTTAGCTCGCATGCAGTATGCTGTATGCCGTGATTTGTGATATACATGGAGAGTTACTTCTGTTTTTAAATGATGATGCCGGAGCAGCATACAAAGTAAACTTTCATTAAAATTTAGTTTGCTAAAGTACGTTTTATCAGTTAGTTTACATTTATTCAATTTTTCCTAATATTATTATCATATCTTTATCATTTAATTAGTGCAACTTCGATACCTAGAGGTGTAATTCACAAAAGCTTTCTACTCTATATTTCGAAACTTTTTAAATTTCTATACCTTCGGCTATGAAATAAGAATGCGTCTGTAATATCCCTTCTTTCTATTAATTTACGTCGCCGAAATGAAGCAGTTTAAGCAATATTTTTTTCTTCATAGATTTATTAAAGTATTAGACACGTTCATGCCACCACCCCCCAGAAAAAAAGGAAAAAGAAAAGAAAAGGAAAAAGCAAGAAAAAAAAAAACGCAGATCCTACACGTGTAAACGTGTAGGATCAATCCAAAGTTTTCGCTCACCTCCCCCACTTACACTTTAGCATTTGAGTGCATGATATTAATCACCTCCCACGAACACGTAAGAGAGCACTTTTAGTTGCTGTTTTGAAGAGCAACTGGTCAATCCAATTCTATTATTACATCTACAAAAGCGGGAGAAATGGCACTGTTGACTACCTGCCTGCTTTCTAGTCACGTCACCCAAATAAGACCGTCTAACTCACTTTCAACTGAGCAGTTAGTAAATATTCATTCTTGTGTGTCCTTAAACTGTGTGTTGCGAAACCCTAGGGTTCTGAAAGAAACTTATAGGGGTTCCTATGAACATGCAGGCATTTATAATTTGTATTAGATGTATTTCAAAAAAAAAAAAACCAACCCTATAAATTAAAGATATTGGCTTAATCCTTTATCCAAGTGTAAGCAAACAAAGTTTGTGCCTGAAGTATTTTCAGGACTGGGGAAACTCGTGGCAAAGGCGGATTGTCTTCACACCACTTGCCTTAGTATCCCATAATGCAAAGTACATCTCCTTGCGGACATGTATAATGCTATGCATTATGGGAAGGGTCACTACCCAGACTGGGTTTGACCTTTATTGAGGTCTCTTCAGTGGGAGCCAGACCTGGAGGTGATGCCAAGGTTGAAGTAATTGCAGAAGTCATATTTTCCTATACCAGTTGCCAAAAGGTGTTACACCTTATTATTAAATTACTCTGGATTTAGAGAAAGATCGTGGAAGTTTTTTCATTTGGTTCTAGAATAATTTAATAATAAGATGTAACACCTTTTGGCAACCGGTATAGAAAAATATGACTTCTGCAATTACTTCAACCTCGGCATCACCTCCTGGTCTGGCTTCCACTGAAGAGACCTCCATAAAGGTCGAAATTATGGGAAGGGTCACTACCAGTCTGGGTAGTGACCCTTCCCATAATGCATAGCATTATACATGTTCGCAAGAGATCTGCTTTGCATTATGGGAGATACTAAATCAAGTGATCAGAACTTATACCACCTTTACCACGAGTTTCCCCAGTCCTGAAAATACTTCAGGTGCAAACTTTGTTTGCTTACACTTGGATAAAGGATTAAACCAAGTATATATAATTTCTTGGTATCTCTTTAATTTATAGTATAACCAAGTGAAAAAACTTTTGGTGAAGGATGGGGGGGGGGGAGAATACTAATTTTATAAAATTTATTTATATCTAGAATCTTTATGTTACCTTATTATTACTTATAATATGACTAAATATTTTTCAAATAACGGTTCATTGTCGTGATTGCGTTCCAATAATTTTTACAATTTATCTTTTTATAGGAATTCTGAGAAAAAGAAATATTTTAATATGGGGTTCGGCAGTCTCAAAACAGTTTAAGAAACTCTGTCTCAGACCGAGTCTCCGTAGTGCAGTCAACAGGATGACCCGACATTTGTCCTTCGATTACGAAGACCTGAGTTTGAATTCCATCTTGGACAACAGAACCTTTTATAAGCACTTTCCAAGTGGAAGAGTTAGTCGTTGTCATGTGAAAGGCTTTATTGCCACCGGAAACTTAAATGCTGGATTTCATCTGCAGCAAACCTGCTGCAGAGCACACTCATTTAGTTGCTGGTGGTGATCATTTACTACTTTTTTCTTGATTAAACTTGCTCAATAACATCATAACATTTAATAGAGAAAGAAAAACCGTTTCACCCCCACTACAAAACTAAGGCCTAGGGGAGGGGAAATTTGTTGACCCTCAAAAATTAATAATTGGATATACCTTTTATTATTTTGTTTCTTATGTTGATTATTTAAATCGGTTTAATAAAGCAATCATCATAATATAGACTCTCCCGCGAACAAAATCATATTTAGATAGCCTTTTATTTATTTGTTCGTCTGTCGTTAATGACAATATATTTAAACAGAAAGCTTTTGTAAGCTCTTGCATTGTTTTGATGTTATTATTATGTTATACTTTATTTAAGTATTAAAATTATATTATGTTGATATTCGTACCGCAAAATTATATTTTCGTTTTAAATGTATCTGAATTGTATCTGAACCATAAAACCATCGATTTTTACACATTTCCTTGAATTCAGAGGCGATAAAATAAAATATTGCTTGCCTAAGGGCGGCATACATCCTAACGACGTTCCTGGAAGGAAGTATTTTAAATTCCCGTTTAATATTGCTAAACCATTTCACTAGCACATAATACGTTCTGTCCTAAATTAAATGTAACCAAAATTTTATTGTGATATTTCAGAGTTATTCAAAAGTAGCTCCATAACTTGCGAAATCGATAACCATGTTCACGTGCTTGAAAGTTCAAAGTAGTTAGACGACATCATGTACGGAGAAATGGAGGCATAAAGAGCTTTATGAAAGCAATTAAAACAGTTTACATGACTAGAACTAGCAGTATTGCAGAAATTTCATCCTTACAAGTTATTGGCTCTTGTTACTATATCGAAATTATGTTTCAGTATGTGGATTAATTTAAAACATTCACTAAACACATATCCAGTGTAAGCAATATCAACAATAATTTCATCTTTTCTTTCTTTACTTTTTTTTTTTTTTTTTTGATAATGGGTATCAGGTGTCATTCATCAAGGATGAGTTTACTCGATGCACCTGAAATAAAATGTGTGCTGTCCGGCCAAATGGATCTGACTGTGTGGACATTCTGTTATAGATGCTTTATTCTACTCATGCAGCACGAACTCATCACCTTGAAATGCATATTCATAAGTTATTTTGATGTCCAGTTTGTTGTTCAAGAGAAGGAATGACTCGTAAGAAATGAGACTGAATATGCTGAACTCAGCAAACCCATGAAAAGAAAGACCAAAGGTGATACCGATACTAACACTGCATTAATAGGGAATCTTTGAAAAATAATACTAGCATAAATAGCAAAAGAGAACTCTCTTTTTTGCTATTTTTAAGCTAGTAATGTTGAAAAAATGAAAGAGGATAACCTACAAACAAAGTGAAGAAATCTTAAAAATAACATGTAATTTCTTTAGTAGCTAAAATCAATGATAATCCTTTTGCACAAGAAAAAATGTTAATCATGTAACTACAGACCTCCCCCCCCTCAATCTTATTTTTCATAATTATAAGTTTACGATTGGAATGATTCAAATGAAATGATACATTTCAGAATATACCTATCTGGGACAAACAATATCCTTCAACAATAGACAATACAATACGAGAAAACACTGAAACCGACATGTGAGACTTTATTTTTTTTTAGCACATTTCGAACAAAACCCTAAATGAAGCTTTTAAACCATTTCTACAAAGAATGTCTGTTAGCGATTCTTATCATATTACACGTGGAATGTAATTACTATTCTGTACACGTCTACACCTATACCTTCTGAATGATTCATTTCTATTGTTTATATAATGGCGCCGGTATCAGTAGTGCAACACTGAATAGAATGAATCATAATACCAATTGTTAATGTTCTTGTTCTTTCTACAGTGCAACTTCATTATACATACTTTTGGAAAATATAAATTTTAAGAATATTTGGGAAACTACTCCTGCTTCTTACACATTACTTCAATATAAACATCTGACATGGAAATCATGTCAGATATTTTCTTCGCTTCAATTTATGAATGCTGTCTGTACGTACGAAACGATCCTAAAATTGTCAGTTACGTTTATAGCAGTCTTCGGGATTCGTATATTAATTCATAAGATCACCCCATAAGATTTCATTAGGATTAAAAAAAGCTACATGCTTCTCCTACTGAAGATGTTTATTTAAATATAAATATTTATATATATCAGATATTTTAATATGCTAATACATTGGCATATTAGCATGACATGCTTTTGGCTTGCTAATATGCCAATGTATTAGCATAATATATTAGCAAACACAGCACATGCGACTGATATGGCACCACTACACAATGCATTGCTTCAGGAGCAAGACGATCGCTTATGTTTTCCATCGCTGAATCTTCTAAGGCTCAGATTTTATATTCGGAATGTAAGACGACCTCTAGGTATCAACGCATGATTTTAACTTCAAATATCGTCTTATACCAACATATACGGTTTATTGTTACAGTAAACGGAAACTGTCAACAGATACCCAATTGATGAAACAGCCCGGTTTGATATTTTGAGAGGATCGGACTAAGTTTTACATTGGCAATGATCAGTATATGAGGGATTTTCTGTTTCCAGGGTATCGTTATTCTTCGACTTTTCTCTAAGATTTTTTCCAAAATTTCCTTCAGGATTTCTTCAAAGATTTTTTTTCAAATATAAAACAAATTTATGATTTTTTTAAATATTTATTTTTAGATTTCGATTTATCCATTTATTCTATTATCAGTATTTGAGGAGGTTTTCTGATTCCAAAGTATTTTTAGTAATGGCAAATAGCTAGATATCAGCGGGTTAAAACAGATGTCTATTTCACCTATCGAACACCATCTGAGTTCTATTACGTCCAAAATAAGACGAATCTATATGAAAATATTATTTATTTATTTAGTTTAAAGTGATTTAGCTGGATAGAAGCGAAGGCCATGTTTTCTAACTGCAAATATAAGCAGGCGATGAATACAAGCATTTAACAGATATATTCTCTCATTAGTATGCTTTTGTTTAATTATAATAACTACATTTACACAATTCTATGTAGGGTGGTACAGCAGTAGCAGCAACACGTTGCTGTTGTATGCTCTCTTTCCCTAAGCAGGTTACGGCAGGTCATGCATGAAGACAATTTGTCTTTAGGTTAATTGGTCTACTTTTATAGAACCGATAGTTGTTGAATGCTGTACCGATAAGCTCTCCTGGTGTCTCCTGGCGAAAACGAGCGATAACCGCGAAACGCTTCTGCCACAAAAATAGAGGCAATAATAGTGTAGAACTGTTTTACAAGGATAACTTCGAATAATACATTGAGAAACATGCTGTTCTCTTAGGGATTAAAACTTTTCCACTTTTTTTTTTTTCTTTCAAAAATGTTACATAAAAAAGTGTTACATTTGACATATACTGCTGTATATGGAAAAAAAAATACACTATTACACGATTTCCTATTATTATTATTATTATTATTATTATTATTATTATTATTATTATTATTTATATGACCACTAGTTACAAAAATGGTTGTAAACATATTGTACATTAACGCCACGTGTAAGCTACGGGTTAAATAATCTGGAAATTCCAATTGTATTCCTTAAAGAAAGTCTTATTAAGCGAACAATTATTTTAATTCGAACATAGCAAACCAACCAATGACACTCAATTAAACTTTAACGAAACAGTTTTGTCATTGTTGTAACGAATAAGGGAATCCCAAACGAAATAGATTACTTAATGCAGTTACACCAGACTACAAGGATGCAAAAGTTTCGAAGAAACTTGTTAAAGTAATTTTTTTGAAAAATTTGTAATACTTTTTTAAGGAAAAATATCACATGGAAAGTTAATTCAAGAAACAGCACTGACTAGAAGGAATTAATAAAGACTAGGAAATGACTTTGTGCGTTTGGAGTTGCATTTTAAGAGTAGTGACTAATGGGTTGCCCTCATCTTAACATATTTATAGGACATAACGAAATCACCGAGTCTAATTCTGATGAACCACAGAAATATCAGAAGAAAAATCATATAAATTAAGTGGATATTAAATCCAACATAATTTTCGAGCCGAATACAAAGTTGACCAGACACCTTGCGGGAATACACCCGTCGCCATACTACGAGTTGCCCTAGCCGAACCTAATAGCAAGCACGCGCGCTGAAGCGCCTGTATATTCGCCTACTATTGGTCCATTGTAATAAGGTCCATTTTCACTGATCTGACAGCTGTTTCAACTCAATGGTCTTCGTCAGAGATCAGGCAGAAACCTAATAAATTAGTAAATACTTTACGCACCGACCGAGAGTTCTCTTACGGAAAATACATCTCTCCGACGCTTCGAGTTACTTAGTACTGAGAGTTTTTGCTCTCTTAGGTTTCTGCCTAGTCGCTGACGAAAACCAGTGAGTTCGAAACAGCTGTCAGATCAGTGAAACCTTATTAAAATGGACCAATAGTAGGCGAATATACGGGTGCTTCGGCACTCGTGCTTGCTATTAGGTTCGGCTAGGGCAACTCGTAGTATGGCGACGAGTGTATTCCCACAAGCTGTCTGGTCAACTTTCAAATAAGAAACTTTTATAGTTTCTATATTCGGCTCTGAAATTATGTTGGATTTAATATCCACTTAATTTAGATAAGTTTGCATCGCCGAATTGAAGCCTTTTGGCTCTTTATTTTAGTAAATCAGAAGAAAATGTGTGCAGGAGAACTGGGCCTTTTATGTAAAAAAAGAATAGAGTGAAGTGGTAATAAACCAACTGACCAAACTGGTTTCTTCTGTACCGAGTTAAGGATATGAAAACAGTGTTCAATCGTAGGGCTGATTTATAATTTTACTAATGTAACAAGAAATTAGCGCTCAAATTTCCTCTTTCTCAAGCTGGTTTGCTCCTGGGGAAGGAGATCTAATACGAAAGCACAAAGAAAGGTAAAATAGGGATAATTCACAAGGTAAACTCTGTCAAACCACCTCTACTTGACATGTTTTATACCGGCACTTCTTAACAATCACCCTATACAAAAGTCCTTAGAATATCGGAGCAATGGGTGACCTTCCCGACTGCCAGGTCTCCTCGGGATAGAAGCCTTAGATTTATTAAGAATTGTTCGCGAGTAGGAATTTAAAATATTTCAACTTTATATTTGAAACTGATATTGAATCCGTTTTCTGACTGTTTATTCTTCGTTAGGGTTATAAACCCACATTATCGAATAAACAGTGAGAAACCACAATAGGGCTGGGGATTATGGAATTAACTGGATTATATTAATCGATCTCCTGGCGAGAAGTTTATTGCTTTCCATGATAAAGGTTTTATGGCAATGAAAAATTATAGTTTTAATTTTCTGTATATAACTGCATTTTCTGATAACTGTAATATATATATAGATTACAGTTATCCGTTTCTAACGGGATCGGGGCTGAAGTTAAACTGATAACAAATCCAGGATGGCGCCATATGCTATTATTATTTTTTTTTCTCATTGAGAACAATGCTTTCAGTAAGCCTAAATTGCTACGTCAATTTCTCTTAATTTAACTGAAATTATTCCATAAAATCCATACCTACTCATGATGGATAGACTTGCGATGATCATTCTGTAAATCAGAAAAGATGTATATTTTGGTCCTAAAGCATTTAATCATTTGAAAGGAAAAAAAAAAAAAAAGAAAAAAAAATTACAATTTGCTATAATTTGATGAAACTTTGTTAAATCATACCTATATGAAATAATTAAGGTTTTCTCACCGATCGTGCATTAAACTTCCGTAATGAATAATGTAGTTGCTTATCTGTTCTGCAAAATATTTCGTGCGTGAAATGTCCGACCTTCGTTATTTTCGCTGATTTCCTGTAAGGAGGTTAGGCTGAATACATATTGCTGAAGTAAGTACAACGAAAGAGACTTACTGGCACGCTTCTTACAACCATTCCTCTAACAATGGCGTGTTCATATCGCTGTCAGATTTCAGGTTCTTTTTTTCATTTCAGTGATTATTATCCAACAATTTTTGTGAATTATTCCGAAATTATTATAGTAAAATTATCGGTAACTCTAGTATAGAAACGCTACTAAATGCATAAATGTATAAATGCAGATTCCTAAACCTTTACCAACGAGGTTTAATAACAAACCATAACTGAAATACCAAATGAAATGACATCAAAATATGATTTCAGACACTTAAGAGCAATAACTCCCCCCCCCCTTTTTTTAATTTCTCTTATTTTTGAAATTGTGCAAGAACTACTTGACAATTTTCAAAATCGTCAAGTAGTCCTAGAATACGAGTTTGAATAAAGACTGTTTATATGGTTGAAAACTTTTTAAACATTTACTGCGCTTGTTTGATTTTCACAAGTTGATTTTGTGTTGTCTGCAATTACATAATTACATTATGTAATTATAAGTATATTTACTGTGAAATAAGCAAAAATTGAAATGCCAGTTGAGAAATAAGTGTCATATAAGAGACAAATGAATGAAAATAATGAAAAGTAAATGAAAAAAAAAACTGTGAGAAGTAAAATAGTGTAAAGGAAATACTCATCCGTCACTACTAGGCAGCTTGAAAGCAAGCTTATATTTCATGCTCAAATACATCATGCTCATAGCCTCAGCCTCCAAACTCTTAGTGTTCTTTTCCATTCAAGACAATTTTCCATCTTACCTACGATTTCTAAAACTATTTGAATCCCACATTCTCCCAGCTTTAGAATAATATATTCATATTTGTGTGGTACTAGAATGCTTGATATAATGCAAACTAGGCAATCGGCTTTATAGGCAAGTCTCTCTCTCTCTCTCTCTCTCTCTCTGTGTGTGTGTGTGTGTGTGTGTGTGTGTGTGTGTGTGTGTGTGTGTGTGTGTGTGTGTGTGTGTGTGTGTGTGTGTGTGTGTGTGTGTGTGTGTGTGTGTTACTCTCTCACAGATTCACTCCAGTCATTTTTTTTCATAGATATACTGTTTTCTATACTTGTTCTATATGTCTTTTCATGGAAAATATTTCCATGAACTGGCTTCCATATCTCTAACCTCTAAAACACGACCAGCTGTTGGTGAACATTAATTAATCTATCAGTTTCAAACTAATTGAGTCAACGGTCCTCTTTCATTCTATCTATGTACAGTATGTTCTTGTTCCAAATTTCCATACACTGTTTTCCTCTAGGACCATGATCTCTAGCTGTTCAAGAAATACATCAACATGTTCCTTCTTTACTGGTAAACCCTTCTCCATAGACGGTACTGTTTATTATTATTATTATTATTATTATTATTATTATTATTATTATTATTATTATTAAAGGAGAGATCTCCAGGGAGTCAGAGACTCATCGAGAGAGGACACATTCACAGGTTTCATGTGTATGAGGTTGACAAATACAGCAAAATAATTTTAAGTTGAAATGTAAGCAATGCAAAATCTGTTCTTCAAAATAATTAAACAAACTGCTGAAAGACTAAGAAAAAAAAATCAAATATTAATCAGTAATTTCTGAGGGTTTTTTAAAATTTTTTTAGAAAATGTTGAGTGAGATGTGTGGATTATTTCTAGTGCTTAATATCTAACATTTTAATCCGTATTTAAGGTGCACATGTGAATCTTAAATGTAGATTATTAATTCCAAAGCTGTTTGTCATATCGAAATTATATTGCAAATAAAAATAACAAGAGACAGATATAGATCTAACACACGCAAAGACTCTTAATGAATAATATTTTCACTTCGTTAAGCCTCGTCTTTTCCTGACAGCAACAGTTGTGACAACAGTTGTTTCTGCGATCGCTTAGAGCAGAGACAGGAAGATTAACAGACCGGTCTATTTCTGTTTCCACGGAATGTCAGAATAGTTATTTAAAATCTAAGAGGGGAAAGTGTCACTCATACAGAACACTATTAATAAGGAATGTTCCCCGAAAATTTATTCTAGTTGCTATTTATGGAGTAGAAGGACACTTTTTTTTCTATCCATGTCTTGAGATCTTCCTCATATTGCAAAGGTTTTCTCTCTTTCTCTCTCTCTCTCTCTCTCTCTCTCTCTCTCTCTGTAATCGTGCACAAATATGAGTTTGATTTGATTATTGACAACGTTGATTCGAATTTAAATTGTCATGAATTTGAAAATGCAGGCTCCTCAAGACTAAAACAAAATATTACACAGACGACAGGATAATTGGAAAAAGTCGAGATTCAGACACACAGGAAGAATAAGAAAGATGATCAGCAAAATGAGAAACAACAAAGCACTAAAGTATGTAAGACATAAATGAGTAATGATAATCAAGTTAAGCAAAATAGAATATAAAAAAAGATGATGATTCATTAATAACACATGCTGCTATTGATGATCGTGTTACCACTTTCAAGTTTTCTGAGTGCGAAAATCAGAAATATAGCAAATACAACTGAAAAACAAAAAAGAAAAATAACTAAAATAATTTATCGCCAGACAAAAAATTATTTGTCTGGC
Source organism: Typopeltis vanoorti (assembly GCF_054136105.1). Taxonomy (NCBI): domain Eukaryota; kingdom Metazoa; phylum Arthropoda; class Arachnida; order Uropygi; family Thelyphonidae; genus Typopeltis; species Typopeltis vanoorti. The sequence goes on from NC_143549.1 coordinate 121,197,334, forward strand.
GATAAATACAGAATGAGAGAGGATATGAAAGGACTACTGGAAGAAATGAGATTGAAGGGTACGAGAATGACAATTGTTAGTCTATTACCAAGAAGATCTGTGGTGGCAAACAAGTAGATTCACAAGTGCTGTAAACGGAACAACTGCAATTTTTTGAATGTGTACGGAATAAGTTAGTGAGACCATGTATAAATCCATGCAAAAAGGGATTTATACAAGAGTGATGACCTGCACTTGAATGCGTTTGGTATCAGGGTCTGGAGAAATTATTTATTGGTATGAGACCAAAGAGCCTCCGTAGCTCAGTCAGTATAGACGAAGCCATTTGGTCGGAAGAACCTGGGTTCGATTCCAGTCAGTGACGTGAGAAACCTTTAGCTGGTCTCTTTCGACGAAAGGGGAGTTAGCTGGTCTGATACAGGGGTAGGGGGAATTTTTTCTCCCTGAAACTCGGGTTTTTCATCTCCAGAACAGGCACACACCGACCCCGTGAGCACACGCATTTACAAACATAGGACACACGGGGAAGCATAGGGCTAACCACCTTATCCTCGAGTACGGTTGCTGTTACAGGAATACATACCTGGACATCGTAATAGGTAAAAGAGGGGAGGATTGAGACCAATATGGGGATTGAGGAAAATTAGATTATAATGGAAGAATGATGAGAATCTATGCGCAGTTACGGCAATGTGTTAATGATACGAATGTGCATGATCATGGAGGTGATTACGATGAAAGAATAATTGTGTGCTCGTCCAGCTCGGACATATTTAATATGTACAAAGATGCCTATATAAATGAAGCATTAGATACGAAAAGAGATATGCAAGTAGTCCAACTAGGTCATGCGGAACACGGAGGTAAGCACGAAGTATGAAGATAACTTATGTCTCTACACAAATGCCAGAAGTACAAGGAACAAAAGGGATAGAATTTGTTGCCTTGGTGAACGGGTTGTGACCTCAGGTTGCAGCCATTAATGAGACGTAATTCTCAGAAGCAAATACACTGACTGCAATCAAGTATCAAGGTACAGTATTTTTAGGATGGACAAACAAGATAGGAGAGAAGAGAATGTGCAGCTAATGATATCCGGTGATATGAGTCCAGTTAGGATAGAAAGCAATATTAGTAACAATTCTCCATGTAGCAGTGAGTTGGAAACTATCTGGTGCGAGGTGGAGTCTAACAAGATCAAATACATGATGGGATGTATTGTGTTGTTACAGACCTATTGGATCACTTGCTCATGACGATGAAATGCATCGCCAAATCAGTCTGATCAATACTAAACGAGCAATAATCATGGGTGACTTTAATTATCTCAACACTGATTGTTTAGCTGTGAAATCCGATGAGAAGAATGAAGCCGAAATTGTTGTGTGTGTGTGTGTGTGTGTGTGTGTGTGTGTTGTGCGTGTTGTGCAGTTTGCCGAATTAAATAAATAGATTTGCAATGCCAACAAAAAATGTCTAGTATCGGTCAGTTAACGAAAAAAGTGTGTATTTTTCTGTATACATGCAAATGTTATAACTTGAATAAAAAATAATTACCTTTCTTTCATTCAGCAATTTTTATTGTTTATAGCTTGATTTTTCTCAATCGGGAGTTCATATTTACTTTTTTACATTTTCTAAGAAATTTTTATTTATTTATTTAATTTTTTTTTTCATTTATTTATTTTTATTTATTGTAAAAATATGATATGATATGTGTTATTATTTTTTTCAAGACCAGTAAAGGAGCAAAGAACAAATTTTGTGAAACGCTGCTGTGAGGGAATATTATACCAGAAGAAATGTTTTTCCCCTCTCCTCTTGCGCATGTTTACAAATTTGTTGAATGGTAGATCTGACCTTCAACGATGTATGAAGCAGAAAAAAAAAAAAAAAAAAAAAACTCACTCAGATGCTTACGTCATTAAAAAGGTTCTGAAACAATATCGACAGTTCCTTTTCAAATTTCTATGAGCACACAATTAATTAAAACAATTTCCTCTTTCGGTTATGTAAATATTAATCGAACTTTGGCTACGGATATCGAGTGCTCTACAGATAAGATATAATGTCCTAAAAGGTGCGACAGCATATTTTAAAGTAATTTTAATGGAAACTAGCATTCTCATAATTGCTAGAACATTTACACTAGTATCGGCACTTCGACCGGCAACGTTTATAGTGGTTTGCTTTGTGACGTCATCTCAGGTCCAACCATGAAAGAAAAATGCTCACTGATTAGCTACACACAAATGAGTAAAGAGTTTGAGTATATAAATAATACGAGAACAAGAAGAGGAACTAACAATAAAGTGAATGATGCAGAGATCTTAATGGTGTCGGCAAACAGTTAAATTTACCAAGTTTTGAATTTACATGCTTTACAATGTTTAAAGCTTCTCTATCTAAATAGATTGAGGAACTTGCTATCATGTGAACGATAATATATCTAAATAAGTATAGATTTATATTTGCTGGGAACACCTTAAAATTAAATAAGGAAATTAAGAATAATATATGAATGCATTCCTTACATTCAGAATACGAAGATATTAAATAATATGTCTTAAAAATAACACTAAGTTAAAAACGTCTAAAATATAACTGATACCAAATTACTAGTAATTTAACTCCTTTTGGTGCACTTCATCAACAAAACAGCAGATAAAAAAAAAAGCATCCATGCAAGATGAGGACGATTTATTTAATACTATTAAAATAAATCGTCCATCCTATTAAGAGTGTCTCTCAGGTATAGTACTTTCATTTTTAAACAATAACATTATACCAAATGGAACATTCTGTGTAATCAGAGCATATACTAGATTAAATGCCACATTTTCTGCATCATTAAGACATGTCATTAACTTTGCCACTAAATAGAATGCCTCATTTGATCTCGTTCTTAGCGAAGACTATTGTCCGCGCGGTGAATTCCCATAACATTTTTCGTGTTAAATGTCAGAAAGATGCCCTTATATTTCTAATGGTATTTCTTCTATATAAGAAATACCATTAGATTACCCAGAAGGTAATATGTCATTCTGTTATGGTGATATGATGTAACAAAGAGAAATCTAGCATGATGATTTTCACTGGTATAAGGAAAAGAGAAACTCTTACTTCTATATTGTACAATAATGCAAACCGTTTATTACTTTTGTTGTTGTTTTTTAAAATATCAGTAAAACTAATAAATAATGTCGACTCCAAAATCATAATTTAAGGAATCAACATTCATAGCTAAATTTAGAGGTCAAAGACACTTTATAAATCCTCTTTACTCATTCCTGATCTTTTGTATAATTTTTGATCATGCTTTTCCCAGATTTAATAAGGCCGGTCTGACTTGTATTATCACGAAATGTTTCATTATCAGTAGGATTATTCTTCATGTGGTCGAAGAAACTTCAAGATCCATTATGGTGATACACAATAAACAAGATAGAATAAGAATGGTATGTTATAATTTTTTTTCTTTTTTTTCCCCTAAGATGCTTCGATGTCTCCCAGCGATTTTTAACAACGAATTCCGGTTAAGGTTACAAGACAAGAGGGGGAGGGGGTGAGATTACTTAAATGCTTGCCAGCTACAGTTTGGGATATCTAATGGATATCCCTTATCTATTCAACTACTGAAAGCACCTGTTTAGTATGCCAGCGAACCTATCATGAGTAACTGAAGAAATATATTCTCTCTAAGAGGATCAAGAAGGTTACAGGTCTTCACCATCACAGTGTTCTACATCGGATGTTGTTGTTGATGTTGTTGTTTGGAATTACAGAACGAAGTTCCTGAGACTTTGAGGTCGATGTATTATGCCGGTTAATTGCGATTGTTCTTCTAGCCAGTTTGACTGTTTTACGGAATGAAAATCCCAAGTTTTCACAAGAAAATTCTTCCTCTTCCGTTTGGGATCGGATAAGTTTATTAGATAACAGAAATCCACAGAGAATGCTCATCTATACGTGGCAATCTACTACAACGTGGTTATCACAACTCAGAGACTGTAGCAGGAAATCGATTAAGGCAAAAATGGTTTTTATGCATATATATATATATATATATATATATAGTAATGTCCCTCATGTGTTCTTCCATACGCAATTCGACAGATTTGTCTGTCTGCCCAAAATACTTACAAGAGACAGCGAGCCAGTGCATTATCAAGTCATATCCTTTTCTCGGCTAATCCTAATGATGAAAACCAAAGTTACAAAGTCTGCTGGGAAAAATCTACTAACATCTTCCGTTGCAATGATGAACTAGAGAGAAAAATCGTGGAATCTAGAGAAATCATCTTCAATCCTGTTCATCTGAATAATAACTTGAGCTACAACCTCCCAGATTGTCATTCAGCATCATGTGCTGGCGTTCACGAGATGCTACTAGCACGCACTTTCCCAACAATGCAACTAACGAAAGAACAGCTTTAAATACAACCACAACGATTTAATGTCAATTATGTATAGAGACTCTCTATGATGTTCATAGTTTATTTAAGCTTAAGTGTTTTAGTGTTTTTTTCTTTTTTCTTTCTTTTATAATGTCACCTGATGAAGGCTGTTACAAGCCGAAACTAGTCATGTTTTTTTATATTAAAACCTTTTTACTTAAATCTCGGTTCTAGTCATTCAATTCTTGTAAAAATATATATATAAAGAGGAATACTTTCCTGCTTTATCCCCGACTGACTAATTCTTTTTTGATTGAAACAACTTAGGAATTATTAATCAGATCTTTCACGAGATTCAAATTCATATTTTTCAAACCAAAGGGAACACGTCATTCTTCCTGAATAAGAGATAAGGCATGATCTAAGTTATCGCGTCATTAATCCAACCAACTAATAGATCTAATATTACAATATTGTGCCAATGGAAAACTTTTTCCAGCTGAATCGCGTTTTCGTGGAGGAATCCAGCATATATCAAACATTGCACCTGCTCACATTCTCGAACATTCGTTCGCATTTCTTTCTGAAAGAGAGACAACCGAAACATCGTCCGTGTGACTAGGATCTCTGCAATCGTTAGGTTCTACATGTGTGCAGGTACGAGGGGGGGGGGAGGGAGGCTGGCAAATTCTGATAAACACCTAGAACAAAAATGATATTAAAGCAACTGACTTAATCACAAGAATGAACATACAAGGATATAAGAATATAAGAACATAAGTTACCTTCATAACTCTGCTACTGGTATGTTCTTTCTTGCTTTAATATCATTTTTGTTCAAGGTGTTTATCAGAACTTTCCAGACCCCTCGCATGTCTGCTTGATTTCTTATATATAATAGAAGAACAATAGGCAAAAACTCATTTGTCTATGCATACAGGAAATGTTATGAAATAAGTATGAAGCAGAAAAATAAACTTAATTAGAATTTGTCTGTGGATTAAATGAGTTACTATGGATTTTATTATTGCATTAGGCATTACAGACGACGTATGTCACTCGAAACGAATTTTCACCGGATAGGCCTATTCTCAGCTTTTCTTAAAGCTCACCTCTCCGAAGACCTGTAAAACGTTACACATTATCCATCCATCTCATGGAGGGTCTGTCACGTTCTGTGTTCCCGTAATCTATCGTCTGCTTCTATTTTGAGAAGTCCTTCCATTTTTTTCTATGCCCGAAGTACCAAATTTTTTACTATCAATGTTCTTAAGGACTTTAAATTTTAAAGTCCAACCGATCCTTTGCATCACCCATCCGTTTGTCTTCTCTCAACAGTCTACTCTAAAAATATCTCAAAGGCTAATATCCTTTTGCATATCAGACTTTTTTTTAGGCTTCAACTTTCGCTTCCACAAGTTGATACTGAAACAGGTTGCATTTAAAATCATCAGCTTCGTTTTTAGGATGATGAATCTATCTTTCGTGACTTTAATTAAGTCTCTCTTTATTGTCGTGATCATGCTAAGTCTTTTTTTATGATGTCCTCTGAAAGCAATTCGTTAAGATAATGACTGATTCTAACTTGCTGACCTAGTTGGCACGGTTAGTCAACAAGAACTCAAACTTACTGACATAGTCATTTTTTCTCTGCTAAGAAACATCTTTCACAGGTCCTTCTCTGATTAGACTTCCCTCAAGAATAACAGCATTTGTCTTACCATGATGAGTGTAAGACATCTACTCTCTCTCTCTGATTTGTTAGAACAAATCCTTTTAAGGATTTGTTCTAACTCTTCCATGTTATTACAGGAGGTACTTTCACCAGCATATCTCAGGTTATTTATCCAGTCTAAATTCCATTGTCTTCAGTTTATCCAGTGCTAAGCGCATGATGTCTTCAGCATAGAGCTTTAAGAGGTGAGACGTGTGTTACATTCTTGCCTACCCAAATTCGATCATTTAACTTTACACTAACACAGCGTAGGATAAACTGATTCGTATAGGGGCTTCAAGTTTACTATCAGCCTGATAGTAAACCCAAAGAAATCCCATTTCTTTCATCTCCTTCCCCCCCCCACCCCAGCAATTCAAATACTGAATGCAATCATTTCACTAGTGTATAAAACACAAAGCATATATGTCGTGTTTGGAATGATTTAATCTTCCTTCTACCTATATTTAACATATCAAAAATATGCGTTGATTTCACTGCGCATAAATGGATTCAAACACCGATGCACTTTTGCCTGGTGGCTAGACTGGGATTTTTTTTTTCTTAAAAGGCGATCCGTATTATAACACGATTAATTAATTTATATACTTATTTCACATTCATTCTTTGACAATGAAGATGGCTAAGTATTTAAATTTGTTTTGAGGGATAAATAAGCTCTTCATGATTTCTAAAATCTGGAACTGTCTCGTAATAATAAATCCCTATTTACGAAAGCCATTCGGAACGATTAAGTCTCATAACTTGAAAAATATTGACTTAACTCGTGGGATGAGAACTGAGATAGCTAGGATTTGACCTCTTTACGCCTTGGAGATAATTTAATTGCTTTCATTTCAGCAAACTGGCACGTTTCTAAAATTAACTCAAACACCACTTTTTTCTTTCCTTTTTAACTTGACTGTATATCGTAGGCAGTTGTTAGGGGTTACGCGTGAATAGCTAAGTGTTACGTTACAAGCATCCAAACTCAGACGAAGCCACGTGCATTGTTTTTACCTCACCGTAAACATCACACCCCCTATGGCATTCTCACACTTCATACTACTATCTTACGCATGCGTATCGAAAGTATTCTTTACCACCTGGAAGTGTCCCGTTAACACACATTTAACCGAGTCGAGCTGAGGAGTCAAGTAACGACAGTTGCACGGTAAACATGATCGGTGCGAAGCACGAGGTTCAACTAGTTGTACTGGTAGTAATCATAACCAGCTTTTTTAACTGTGATTATATCGAACTCAGCGGAAAAATCCAATCAGATAATGTCGGACAGGCTTATATAGAAGATCTGAATCCTAAAAAAGCTCTAGCCAAGACAATTAGTAGCGAGATGGAGTGGAATTACAACACAAATATCACGAAAGAAAACGAAGAAGCATTGGTAAGTCACCACGTTTAAGTGTCTTGTTTTACACAGATGTATCTGAAACTGTAGGATAAAAAATAATGTGTATGGATTTAATTACTTGGAGTTTATTATCACTTTAGGCTTAGCAAGGTACAATCGACAACACAAGTGCATGCTTATTTAGAATTCTCCATGCATTTAATTAGTATTTTACTGAAAGAAACCTGTTAAGCTGATCTTTTTTTTTTCTCCTTCTTTCCATTAGCAGTGCTTACATTTGTTTCTTAACATAATTCATATCTTGAATAAAATGTCAATTACGATAGAGAACATAGCTGAACACAGAAAATTTAGTTTTTATTAAGTAAACGAAAGCTAAGCAACAAAACCAACTGTGACATCTTTCCGGTTGTACCCTAATTATTAAGAATGATAATGAAGTCGCAAACATCTTCCTGAATTCTTGATGCAAATAGATAACACCCTGTTGCGACAATGATGCGGCACGTATCAGGGTATATCCAAGAAAACGTGTAATGAAATATTTAATCAGTGTCCTTGGGCTGACATTGTGGTTCAGAAGAGTTTACGAAGCGCTGTCAAGAAATGACGTTTAATGGGACCTTGAATACGAATTTATCTTTTGAGACATGTAGAAGAGATTTGAAAATCGGCAATAAAGTAATCATTCTTATCCTCGTTTTTTTTTTTTTTTTTTTTTACGCTTCTCCAATCAAACATCAGGAGCGTGAAACCGTGTAATAGGAAACAGTGATGAGATAAAACTCAATTTCGTTTGGTGTTAGACGAGTAATTTGCGAAACGTAAAATATCGAGATCGGGAGGTAAATAAATAAAACAGAAGGTAGCGATTATTTCTTTTATCAGTACCAAGTCTTTGAAACAACAACGTATGTAAAGTAACAATGCATAGAATATATGAAGCGAAATTCCTGAAGAAGGAAAATAAAAAATGACCATGAAAATTAAGAAATTTCGTATTATTGAGCATCGTTACAGCCAGCGACAGAAGGTGGGGATGAGTGAAGGATCCTGGATGTTGAAACGGAAGAACTAAAGTGAAAGTGCCTTATTAATACAACAGCATTTATAATGGGAGGTACAAGAAGGGATCTAATCGTTGGGTGGTAAAAAGATTTCATGCCACACCTTTTTAATTAGGTTTCCAACTGGTGTTTCTGAATAACTTGTCTTAATTTTTCGTTGAATCTTTCACCACTTTAATAATTGTAAAAATATTTTAATCGTACTTGATTTTTATTTATTGTTCAATTAAATTATGAGGATCTGCTTTTTTTAAGATGCTAGAAGAGCTTTTCTGGAATTGTACTGATTTACTCAAAAATGTACTAAACACGACTTTGAGCTTCATCTGGAAAAATTCACTTGTCTTTTAATTCCGGAATGTTTGATATGAAGCAATGTTTGAGCTTGGTACTCCTTGCACTGTCTGTTCTTGAAACATCCAAGTATTACCACACACTCTGGTTTTGTAATTACGGACCATTTAACTAGTGAACCCGAACAGTAGAAATGATTGGAATTCCCTTATGTAACTTGGCTTTTCTTTTCATTCCCGTAAATCTGTTTTCACCAAACTTAAAATTCTTGTGTAGTTTGGGAGCACCGGTTCTCGTTACAACGTAATGGATGACCCTTCTGTGGCTGAGTCGGAAGAACTATACACGCGCTTCAAATTCATTAATGACATGAGAAATAGTGTCTAGATTATTTTCAGTTGACTCACGGTCTTTTAGTTGCTTTAAGTTTTAAATAACTGAAGCTTGTACAGTTCAATTGTGTAAAGGTCAAGTACATAACGCCATCAAGGAGCAAGGAAGATTCACTTTTTTGCGGGCGTGGCACAAGCTCTATCGCTTACGTAAGCACTCTACTGACAAATTCTTAGTCAATCATTGATTCTAGGAAACTTTTGAACGAAGATCTAGGAAACTTTTGAACGAAGATAGCTTTTAGTGTGAAACCGGCATTTCTCAGTATAATAGGAATCCAAAAAATTGAATCTCCCAGAAACACATATTTTCCCTTTTAAATGAAACTGTAATTGGATGGGAATTCGTGGTGCAGAGCATAAACATGGATAAACTCTCCTTACACTAAAGTCTCCCTAGCTCAGTCGGTATCGACGAGGTCCTTGGGGTCGAAAAGCCTGGTTCGAATCCTATCTGGGATTCGAAGAAAATCATAAGGGCTTTTCATCTGAAGATGAATTAACCGGTCTTATGCGGAGGTGGTAGGATTTTTCATCGCACAAATACAGCGAAACTGGCAGAATAACGCAATTTATAGACGAAATACACGGATCTCATAGCCTTTGTTGCTTCGGTCAATGTAAATTTCTTACGTTGATTTACTATGTTTTTCAGATTTCGAGAAAAATTTTTCAATTTGAAACCAACCCAACTTCTCTCTATAATAAGACAGTACAATATACAAGGCGTATTAAAAAAAAAAGACCGAACTTTTGCTATAAAGACTTTATTGCTCAATTTATAACATTTTGAGCTGTTCCCTTCAAAGCAGTCGCCTCTACTGGCGATACCGTTCCAAACGTTTCTTCCATTGTTGGAATGCTTCCTGGAACGCACTTTCTGTGATGGCACCCAGTTCTCTTATCGCATTTTCCTGAATCTCCTCTATGGTTTGGAAATGACGTCCTTTCAAATTGGTTTTAAGTTTGGGAAACAGGTAAAATTCTGCTGGCGCTAATTCTGGAGAATAAGGTGGATGGGGCACAACGGAGGTCTGATGTTTTGCCATATAACTGCCGATGAGGAGCGCACATTATCATGGTGCAACATCCAAGTCTGGTTTTCTCACAATTCAGGTTTCTTCCTGCGCACAGCATCCCTCAAACGCACTAAAGCTTCCTAGTATATAATTCTGTTTACCATCTGACCACGTGGTACAAATTCATAATAGACAATGCCTTTCCAATCAAAAAAACACAATCAACATCACCTTCATATTTGACCGACTCATCCGTGATTTTTTGGTCGAGAAGACCATTTCCCACCCACTGCGACGATTGCATCTTGATTTCAACATCATAGCCATAAACCCACGTCTCAATTTTTTACCAAAGACTTACCAAAGTTTGCAGCAACATTTCACACGCACGCACGTTGTTCTTCAAGTTCTTTCATTGTCACTTTGTCACTAATTCGACGAGCAGTTTGTGCACGTGCTCGACTTCAACGGATGTAACTCAACGACTAATGCTCGTAACAGAACGGAGCAAATGGCAGTTTATTGTCAAAACCTGCCGCTAGGTGCGCTCATTAGCCGCAGCACGCTCTCTGTGACAGTTGGCGCTCTATTTTAAAAGTTCGGTCTCGTTTTGAACACGCTTCGTACTTATAAAAGTGCATCCTATACAGCATTCCTTATTGAGGAAAAGGGATCAGAAAAATTCAAGTGTGTGCGTGCCCGTATTCATCTTGTAGCAGAGAGTGAAAAATACTCGAGTTAGTTAATCGCTACTCTATGATTCAAGGCAGTGCGATACAGCATAACGCAGTATAATACCATGTACACTATAATTATCGCTTAAAACCTGGTGTCTTTGTAATTGCAACTATGGAGTACACCGTACTCTTCAAGATTTCAACATAGTATGAGTTTCATATTCAGTAATAACAGTACCTATTTAAGAGCTTGCCTTCCATAACAGAGTAAACGCTAACTATCATCAAAGTAATTCAAAAGGAGTCATGTCACCTCAGCGTAATCTCAAATTCTGAAAGAATTTTCGGCCTTATTTTTTAACTAAACCTGTTCGATTTTGGGATTTAATTATGCAAAATTTCTTTGCATTAGTTTTAAATGATAGTAATGAACTGTGATATCAAACCGAATATTTAGCCCAAGATTAATATGCTGGTTGATATTTAGCGTTTATACGAAAGAATGTATTATGCAGAGATAACCTGTTTTATAATGCAAGAGTGGTAAGTTTGTAAAAGTGTGTGTGTGTCAGTCACTACAGATTATCCGACAGATACAGCATCTTATTTCGTTTCTTGAGACCGTGGCCTTATAATCAAATAAATATTACTTTTTTGCCATGAGTTTTCGTAAATAATTCACACATACATATATGATCCACAAAAAACGACATTACTTGGAACAGTCTATATTTTATAACGTTACCTGACAGACTATTCTTCAGGTTCTAAGATTCTGTCCAAGAATCTTAGAACCTGAATTGCAAGGAATATAACTATCTCGCCCATAGTTTATATTAAATCAGTTTGAAAGCATTTAAACTGTAGATATTTTTGTCGTTGTCGCAAGAATTATAGCTGAAACAAATTCACAATAGTCAAAGAACTGTATCGAATGGTTGTGCTCTCATACAAACCGAGTATTTAATTATCACAGCAATTGAACTCAAACACCTAGTGTTGGTGTATACGTACTGTATACGCTTTTTTTTAAAATTTTATTATTTTTAAGCATAACGTATGAAACCTTCCATTTTTATCTGTATTGCACATAATTTCATAATTTTGACACTACAAATGGTCTGACTGAAACGACTCGACAATCTTAAGAGACGCTAAATAGCAAAATTTCATTAAATTCCAACCAGCAACGCGAAATTGATGTATCCAAATCATTTTGCCAATAAAAACAATTTAGATTGAAACGAAAATCGAATTGTATGTAGATATTCTAGTGTAGATGCTAAATCTTTTTTTTTTTTTTTTTTAAATTTTCCAGCCAGCCAGAGTGGAGTTATTACAATATGTAACGGGAAAATATTTTACTCCGTGGCGCCTTTGCGAATGGAGAATGGCCATTGAATGAAACATTGAACTAGCTGTACCGATTTTTCCATCAGTTTCGAATTGACTTTCGTACATGCTTCAGGACAAAACAAATCTAATATTTTGCTAATTTTGAGAAACGAACCTTAAAATGCTTGTCACAACCCCAATTTAGAGATCGACGCACCTAGATTGACGTAATGGGTAAATTCTCCCTTTCTATACTTCGAGACTTGCAGGTTTTGTTGCTACTTCTGCAGGTATAGGCAGAAGAATGGAGAGGAAGGAAAATGGAAGATGTGATCCCCCCAAGGCAAGAAAACATTTTGTTCAGAAGCAATTTTGTAATCACCTGCCTCGGATTTTCCTGATATTCTATTATGTGAGATTTGTTCTGAAAAACAGGGATTGAATCAGTTGAATGATCAGTCATAAGAGATACGTTTTTATAACGCTTCTTGTGTATTGATTTTATTCGTTATCACAGATTGACTCTAGACGTCTAGTATTGACGAAGGTACTGTACACGTAATTATTTGTAACGTATATAATTTTAATTTCTCCCCGTTTTGCAACAAATAAAAATGGTTCGATTTAAATTATATATTGATGTCATACTTTACTAATACGTCGAAGTGTTGGTCAATCGTATGAGTAATCACGCGAATATCCTGTACTTTTGTTTACAACCACTACTCGCTACGTGAAATGAATATAGCGTGTCAGTTTGCCTTTTCGTGCTATGTGCCAATACTTCATCTGTGAATATGAGTACTATTATGTGCTCATATTCAGAGCACATGCAGTGCTCGGAATACCATTATTCCGGAATACCATCTTGTCTGCGGTTAAGCATATCATTATGCTTAATCGCAGACAAATGGTTGTCATTAGGAGTGATGCGTATATTGCATAATACTGAAAAGCAGAAATGCCAAATGTATAGTAAGCCAGTTTGTTTCCCCCTCTTGTTAAGATTGTTAAAAAAAAAATCACTTGCAGGCTCGGAAAAAAAGTTAATATTTAACATTTTATGATAGCCCCCCCCCCTTGCCAGATCTCATTTATGAAATTTCTGTTATATGATACTTATTTTCTTCAAGTTTATGATGCGAATCATAAAGTTGTATTCATTTTGTGAATTTTATTGTGGGTATGGTTTCATGCCAGCGATCGTCCGATTATAAATTTCGATTTATAACTCATGATGATATCCTGTTCCTACTTCGGATCAAAATCTCAGTTGAAACTGCTGAACTATTCCACAGATGATCCTGTTGATATCGCAGGATGGCTACACCAATATTTATTCTGAACGGGATACAAACATATAGGTCGCCGACTTCTTCGGGATTATATACTACTACTTGAACAAACAATATAGGGAAACAAAATTGGCATTCTGATGTACGAAACAATTTGAGTATCTTTTTTTTAACTCTACATCGAGTAAAGTTTTTGTTTTGTTTTCAAATACTTAGAGGCTTACTTATTCAGTTACGGTCTCATTGTCTACCATATACCATTTGCATCTTGTCGCAGGATCTTCAACAAGAACCTGCGACAAGATAAAATTTTCTGAAAATAGTGCTACTGAATCATGTCAATTCTTTAAGCGGGATAAGAACAAACTCGTCTCGTTCAAATGTTACCAAAACTGCCCTATCTTATTTGTTAAAGATCTAGTTTCTCCTTCTCTTAAGGTAGTAATACTCAAATCTCATGGCATTAATTTCTCTCCGTGAACTGATCAATCCCTCTGGCCTTCTTACAGTACTCATCTATAGCCTCCAAATATAGCCATTATATTTTCTCTCTGAAGTCACTACTTCTCAACAGTGCAACTGAAACTCTATAAAAAAATTGAAAAATTGCCGAACAACAGTAGAATATCCTCACATTTGGGATGATGCATTAACAGTGTTCCTAATGTGATAACCAGAAACAGGAAAACGTTAATGACTCTCTCTCTGACTCACTTTTATTTTCTCATAGGCGACGCTTTTATTTATTTATTTTTACAGACTCTATTCTGTTGATTGCTCCTGATTTTTCCTTCACACCTATTAAAACATAATATGCATCTCCTGGTCAGCATCACTGCATAGCCCTACTTCAAACCTATCGAAATTAATTCTTGTCCTCTTTCATCGTATCTACTTCTGGAAATCTCTTCGCACTGTTTTTCCACTAAAATCATCTCCAGCGATACAGAAATCCCGTCGTACGTTTCTCTTTCTCTCGCCACCTTCATAACTCAGTAGGTATAGGCGATGCCCTTTGGTTGGAAAGACCCGAGTTCAAATTTTTTCTAGGACGAGAAGAATCTTTATAAATGCTTCTCAGGCAGTGGTGAGTTAGCTGGTTCCATATGCAGGCGGTAGTTTTGCATCACGCAAAACGGGTAAGCCGCCAAAAGAACATACATAATTAACAGACATAATACTGGCCTCATCGCCTTAGTTTCTTAAGTCGCAGTTCCAAAATCATTTTTTTCCTCTCTCGCTTAGCTTCTTCCAATATCCCTCGAAACTTATTTTCGAATTTTTTGCCCATTTACAACTATCCCATCTTGCTGTCCAATGCACAACTTTACCAGCCAACACAATGAACCATCAATTCAGGATAATCAATTCGAACTACTTTTGTTGCATAAGAGGTTCCGAACTAGTGTTTGCAAAGAAAGAAAGAAACTAGTGTTTTCTTTCTTTCCTTCCTTCCAGACTCTTCCCCTCCTTATCTGATTTCATGCTATATTCATGTTGTGATAACCTGGCTGATAGTTAAGTAAGTTTCTTATTATATGTAGGAACCCATTATTAGATTTATAGTCCTCAGCCCTGACTCGTTCGCTTTTATTGAAATTCGGTATTTGGAATGTTTAAAAAAATCAGAAACAATCTCAGTTTCGTTTTAACTGGAACATTTTACACATGTAAAGTCTGATGGGTTTCGAAATTACATTCCTCTGCGTGGATGAGATTAAATAAAATCTTATTATTTAGAATGTACAATGAACTGTGCCTGTCCAGTTTAATTTTAGTTAGTCGGATTGTATTTGGTGGTAGAATGATTATAAAATGATAATTACTTTATGATAATCAAGTGGCAGCATGATAGTAACAATTCCATTCCGGTGAATAGAATTTTCTTCAGTTTATAATCATTGAAAGAAAACTTCAGCTTAGCATAGTAAAGCTATTGAATGAAAGGATATGAAAAACAAATATTCGACACTTAAGCACGCCGCTGGTCAATTTCAAAATTTATATGAATACAACCGCCATCGGAATTTTCTTGGTATTGCAAACTATTTAGGACACGAACTCTGTTCGCACTGGTTCGCCTTTTATTAGTGCTTCTTATTAACGGTTATAATTTTGCAACGACAAAGGAATCCACTAATGCAAAATATAATTTTCTGATAAGATCGCTACAGCATTGAGAAAAGGGTTCATACTTGCATAAGGTTTGCTGACTTGTACCTGATGATAATCTTAATCAAAAATTACTAATAAAAGGAAAACATATGAGCCTCTGGGAAGAGTTCAGTATTTCAAGTAGCACAATTCCAAGGAAACTTCGATGATGATGTATTTTCATATGCTCTTGAAACTTTCAATCCGACTAAATGAAAATACTCGCTGTATGAATAAGAACATCTCAGAGCGTCGATACTGAAGATTGTAAATCTGATCAACTTAATGTGTTATAGAAACGCATAGCATGTAAAGCAGATCCGCCTCAGCTTTCGCACTCGAACAAAAATTAAGTCAGTAGCTATACTTGTAGTATTATCACGTGCAGTAATAAGAACAGCATTTGGTTCTGGTACATGTTTCAAATGCAGAAACAACTCTTCTCATCAGTCTTTTGTCATTGTTTTTTTTAGATATAGGAAAATAAATTTATCTGAAATACAATATACATACTTACATATAGTGGTACAGATAAGTTGCTCTAACGTTTTGGAAATGTTAGCAGGATGCATCATGGTCATTTTGGACTACTGCATCATGGTCATTTTGGACTCTGGTAAGATTGTAACCAAACCGCAGTATTTAATTGTATCATAAAGCATTTTTCGCTTTTTGTCGTAGATAATAAACAGCCATGCTTTGACAACGTCAGAAAATCAACACCAGTATCGACCAGACTGAAGTCTTATTTGTCTAGTAGTCATGTGAATCATACACAGAAAGTTGTAAACCTGTAGTACGATAATTCCGTGTGTGGACTAATTGTTAGATAACCAGGAAACCCTGTTAGAGAGACCAGACATGGTAATTTTTCATGCTACTTCAAATCGTTCAGTTTAGCAGTATAGCGGTTTCACACTAGGAGAGAAAATCACTGCCATCTAGACATTCACAAACATCAATGTCTAGTACTGGATTCGAAACTAGAGAGACGCTATGCGCACGGCCAACCAGGCTGGCAAATGAGATACTTGCTTTCAAATAGAAGATATCACTAAATGAGAATATCTGTATATTAATTTATTTGCCAGCCTGGTTGGCCGTGCGCATAGCGTCTCTCTAGTTTCGAATCCAGTACTAGACATTGATGTTTGTGAATGTCTAGATGGCAGTGATTTTCTCTCCTAGTGTGAAACCGCTATACTGCTAAACTGAACGATTTGAAGTAGCATGAAAAATTACCATGTCTGGTCTCTCTAACAGGGTTTCCTGGTTATCTAACAATTAGTCCACACACGGAATTATCGTACTACAGGTTTACAACTTTCTGTGTATGATTCACATGACTACTAGACAAATAAGACTTCAGTCTGGTCGATACTGGTGTTGATTTTCTGACGTTGTCAAAGCATGGCTGTTTATTATCTACGACAAAAAGCGAAAAATGCTTTATGATACAATTAAATACTGCGGTTTGGTTACAATCCTACCAGAGTCCAAAATGACCATGATGCAGTAGAGAACTCGTCCCTTGGAAACAATAGTTCATTTTGGCATCACGCAAAACTAGATCTGTTTACAAGAAGAATAGTTCGTCAGAAACATGTCAATGTGCACTGAAACAGTTATTCTGCTTCAAAGATATTGACTACGAGAACTTCATAACTTTTGAGAACCGGCTGATGGAAGAATCGCAGCCTGGTCCCAGGTAAGGATTAGTTTCTATATTCCTTTCCTTTATTTTCTAGCAGGTATAAGAATAATATCTTCCATCTCCTGGATATTGCTAACTTGGAAATTTTGGAGTGTTTTGAGCTCTGCCTATTCAATATCAGTCAAAAGCGTATACTGCAAAATCTTGAATTTTAAGTAGAGATGACCTACGAGTAGCTTGTGATACGTATTCATGCGAAAAGTAAAAAACAAACAATAATTTGTAGAGAAATTATTTAAAATCACTCCCCTAGAAGTCGCTCAAATGGTATTAATATTCCATTTAAAACAATACTTAAGTCTACATGCTTGCATGAAGCCAGTTATTCATGGATAAACTAAACACGAATCCCTAAATAATTTTCCATACTGTTAAAGTAGTGAAATTTGTTACGAGAAAGTGCTGATGGCTCAAATCTTAGTCTATTTTTGTCCGTCGTAATATTTCCTTCCCCTCGTAAGTAACCTCTCCTGCTGTTCACTCTGTCATAGTAACGGCTTTCTTTATTTCTAGGCTCCAGTTAATGTTTGAATGGTTAGAACTCAGGTTCTTAGTTTGTGATTTCTCCTAAATATCGGTGACCTTCTCTCACTGATCTAAAATGATCTGAAGACAGTTCTTCATTCATTTGAGAGATCTTGTGCATAATTTTTTCGAATCTCGCCTGCAAAAGTTAGGGTACCCACGCCACGTTTAGTACCATTCTAGGGTTAAGGATCAGATAATTCAAAACCGTCTATACACCAAACATGGAACTTCGGGTCTTTTGAGAGCAGGGTGATGATCTCGCACTTGGTGTTGATATTGAGCTATTCAACTAACTAATGCAACTGACAAAAACAGTCTTCCAAACAACCTCTAATAGAAACATTCCTTATATTTCCTATTTTGATACTGTTACTATCCAGATCGTGATCACCTCTTATGCAAATATTAAGTCCAGTTTTTCTTGTCATCAGTTTAGAACTTTTCAAAAAAAAATTATATTCCATCTAGATTTTGATTCATTTGAAATGGATTAACACAGTTTCACAGAATTGTACAAATTCTACCAAGAATATTAACCGTGTCTTTTGGAATGAGCTTGAATCATTCTCCATAAAAATTCTTTATTCTTTCAGAAGACCGTTTAGTGAATTAGTGATAACGTTCTTGCTCACTTGCTTCATTTTGCCTTTACTGCAGGTCTTTTTGTGAGTGCTATTTAACAACTGATGTTCATAATCATTCATCTTTTATTTAGATATATAAAACCACGAGCAGTAGCAGCGTTAGTACACACTTCACTCGCCAACGAGCTCCTATTTGCATTTCAATCCCTCAAACTGTTCATTTAGGCAGCATTCAACTTCTGTTATATCCCAAAGACAAGATGCAGTTGATCACAAAGATCAGTTCTACGCTAATCCTTATCCATATGCTGTAATTATACCATACGCTAAACAGTTCCCTAATTGGCCTCGGGTACTCGTAATTAGCAATCTTTGTTCATGCAATATTTGAATATAATTATATGAATTTCAAAGCTAGAAAATAATACACAATCAGAACTTATTTGATAGCCTATATTGATGACTATACGAGTATGTTACCATGCCATTGATATACTCCTGCATTTACTAACATAAGTGCTCGCACAAAAATGAACCACTCCTTTTTAGATAAGGGCCTTCCATTTCTTTCATTTGAAAGGATACCAGATAAACCAACTAACCAACTATACCTGTTCATTCAAGCAGTTTTAGAGGTAATGGAGAACACAATGCATTGGATAGACGAAGTGTACATGAGGTGCGTTCTTTTAATGATTGTTGAGTATCCAGTCTTACTCACATATGGAGTTATGGGTGTTCATTTTTTTAGAGTAATAAACTGGTCAGAAGAAATCTCAGTTAACATATACCGGTCTTGTAGATGTGATTGTTTCGATCGTAATTTCATGCAACCAACCCAAAAAACTAGCTGATTTCTCTTTAGGATATAATTAAGGGGTAGCTCTTCCAAAAGGCAGCAATAGAAAGAATGAACGAACAAGAAAAAAGTGTTCTGTGACTGTGGACTTGAACGATGAAGAGGCATTGATTAGCACTTTCATCTATCTTAACATTTAGAAGAGCAGGAGAATTGCTCATGCCAGTTCTAATGGACAATGACCATGACTATATTAGAAATGGAAACGGCAGGAACAATGTCTGTGTATTAAAAAAAAACATCAAATAAATTGATGAGATAGGCTATTAATCAACTTCAAGACTGTTATTGAATCTAGGAATTTATTTTTATATTTTTAATGAGCTCTGAGTAGTATCACTCCAAAAATGAGGATATAATTCAATGGTTGGACGAAATTTGTGATTTGTATAATGTCGTTCAATAGATAAAGTAACCTTGAGCGAAAGAACCTAGTTTCTTGGATGTTGTATTTATAACATCTTTATACCAAGAAAAATTGGAGATCAGCTTGATTCTACAAAGATAGAAATTTCGTCTGGTTTGCAGATTTAGATACTTTTATGAAAGGGAAAACTGAAAGATGACTGTTCTTTTTTTTTTTTTTTTTTTTTTTTTTTTTTGGAGAGAAAACTGAATTAGAATTATAGTTAATTGGAGGATAAGAATTCTCGGATCTTTCAGTCGAAAAATCAAAGATGCACTGAATATTGTGTTCATTCTCTAGAATTTATGGAGTCAAAAACACATGTTAAAGCAATAAGTTCACTTTCAACTAAGAAAAATTTAACTTTCGACGTTTAGACCTCTATAACAAGGTCATCATCAGGAATTCATATATGAACTGAATGTTGTGTACCTGAAATGGTCATTTGCCAAGGTAGTCAATGCAAGAATTTCCTTAGAGGAAAAGTAAAACACTGTGAGATTAGCTCCTTCCGTTAACAACAATGTGCAAAAGAAGTGAAAGTATGGTTGGACAAAAGTTGCCACTGGTTTAGAAAGGAACCAGAAAGCATATTTGGACATTATGAAAATTTCCAGTTCAGTACTTTCATTTAGGATGGGTTGATAATTTGCTTGCGATTTGGCTTTGTTAAAATTTAAAAAGAAGATAGAGATTTTTATGATGGCCACTTAACGGCACTTCTTTGATGTGGAATATTCTTGGAGAACCAAGGCTTAAATAAGGATGAGAATTGAAATGGATTGGGTAAACAATGTCTCCATAAGAATAAGAAATGCTTCAATATGTTCCGTACAAATCATCGAAATCACAAAGAGCAGTGTACTTTACACTGTCTTTTATTGCAGGATGAGTAGCAAGTGTTGCCTCGTGGGAAAATCAAATCAAATACTAGATCGTGATCTTATTTGCATTGAGCACAAGTAACATTCTTAGTAAATGCTTAAACATATCGACCCGATGGTTCAGTGCGCTTGAAAAACAGTTGGAGTCGTGAACGTTTAAAATTACCAAAGATGTCAAAAAAAGGTTAAAAAAAAACTTTTAACAAAATCGTTATCCCACCCAGATTGTTAATGTACTCTTGATTTTACAATCTATGGGTGAAAATCACATAACGAGGAAAATAAATTTGATAGAATTAGGCAGAAGGATTTTTAGAGAGAAAAGATGAATAAAGAGGATATCTTCGACAAGGTATATCAAAGCGAACCTATAAAAAACAAAACTGGTAAGAACTTACTGATAACATTCTATTACTGAAAGAGAAATGTAAAAGCACGAACAATCCAAGAACAGCTGTTGACCTCTTATAGTATAACTAATGTTAAGATTACAAATTTTCGATATTCTTAAGATTATCGATTTCTGCCTTGCATATAAAGATTCCTTCGATCGGCTAACTCGCCTTCGCTTGAAGGTGAGTTAGCCGATCCCATACAGAGGTAATAGAGCCCGTTAATTGTGTGCGTAGAACACAGACAATTAACGGACGAAAATGTCCGAAATGTTGAACGATGGATAGTGTGGTGTAGAACAGTCTTCCACGATGAATTTTCGTACTCCATGAATTTTCTATACAAAGTATTGAAAAAAAGTGTGTGTGTGTGTGTATATACACATAGAAATTTAGTTTTTTCTGTGTAGTTATACATTATCTATAAATAAAAGAAGTAAACGTAAGACCGTGTTATTGCCTTTAATAGTGTGAACTTCAAAGAATAAAGAAGTACTCATCATTTAGAAACAGTTAGGCTCTTAAATGACAAATTTAATGTACTTAGTTAAGAGGGGTCTCTTAACTAAGTACATTAAATTTGTCATTTTTCTTCCTCCAGAAAATATGGCTGCGAATACAACAGCTTGACAGTATAGCAAAGTTTCTTCATCGCCTCAGCTGTTTATTCTAAACCTAAACTGAATGCTATGCATAAAAAAAAAAAAAAAATCTGCAGAATCATGTTCTGATGATGGATGAGATGACAATTCTACGTTGACACATTGCACCTTGGCCTCGTTCTGTATTAGTAGCTCGTGATAGCGAATGTATGGATGATGTGGACGTACTTCAATTGATACGGTCATAATTTGATTCGTAGCAGTTATTTGGATGAGATTTGCTATCTTTAAAAATCAATTAGTAATCGCTTCTTTTCCCTTTCAATAAGTTGCTACTAGATATCAATATATCTATTTTAGAAAAAAAATTTAATGATCATCGAAAAAAGCACGAGGAATTTGATATGAAGATTTTTTCTGTACACGCAATTAATAAATCACTTTTAATTTCGACCTCAAGATTTGCATCTCTCCAAAGTTTCATTAATGGGAATCCAATCCATAATTCATCAGTGAAAGAGAACATCTAATTTGAATATAAATGTAAGGAAATGGTCTCATAATATTGTTCGCATTCCTGAAGAAAAATAAGGTTAGGCCGCTTAGTATATTGAAAATTTTGAGAAAATAAAATCAATTTGAAGCATTATTGATTTCATTATTGTATAAATAATTTTTAAATATTGAGACTGCATTCTGCTTCTGGATGCCACTGATAGGCTAGCCCAAGACTACCTGAATGGCTAAGGGTGGAGATTTGTTGCCTTGAAGTTAGTTAGGTCATGTTTGCAGGGCTAAATGGCTTCGCCTATTCCCCTTTTTGGTAATAAAAGCACTTAGTGGATTTTATTATTACGAGATTACGTTCAGAATATGTTTGTTTACTTGTCATGCTGAAAGGGGGTAAGAACCTCAAAGCGTCTCTTTGAAACGTATAAAAACGAGTATCGAAACCACACTAATGTTGAACTAAATACAAGAGCAGCTGATTGGTCGCTGTAGTAGTAACTGCATTGCAAAATATACATATAAAAATTAAATTTTTGCCACTGGTATCCCTGTGGAAATGGCGATTGCGTCCATAGGGCTAGATATCATGAAGAAAGATATGTCCAATTCTAGTTGTCAATTATTAGAATAATTTTTCCAGGTCTTTCGGCAGGTTCCTAGTTTGTATCTTTGTCAAAAAAAGTAGGGTTACTCCCCAGAAACTGGGGCTTTTAATCCCGAAGCTCAAAAATCAACCATAAAAACTTGCACTAATTCAAACAAAATTTTTATCTGTTAGGGTTTAGGGCTTCGGGATGGCGACACTTGTCCCGTAATCACTCCCTGATAGCTTTATTCATTGAGTGATAGCTTGATCTCATTATTCCCTAAAGGGACATAAAAACGGCATTAGAGGATTATATTTATTTTAATGAACTTGATTCGTGATTACTTTGTCATTTGTTTTGTGATTACTTTAATAGAAAAAAAAGTAGTTATTAAGGAAACTTTTCTCATTAAACCAAACTTAGACATTAAAACAAATTATTAATATTTGTATTTGACACACTTCTGCTATAATTTGTCTGTTTTAATTATTAGTAAGAGAAAACCTTTAGCAAGAAAGCATGCGATGCATTTTTTTATAACGATATGAACATTTCGTACCGTCTCCCACTACTTAATGCCAGTTGGCAAACACAGTATTTTTATTTCATTCTGTAGAAGCACAGATGGCATTGCAGAAATGACGCTACAGTTGACTGGCATATTACACTATAAGAGAATAGCAGTGCGACCAGAGCCACTTGAGGATAAAACGGTGAATTGGTGTAAGTTTTGTTACTATCTGCCGGAGAGAGTGATCGCAATGGTACGAAGGATGTGTCATGCCAAATTGCAGAAAACTGAAGAATGTTAACTCACATGACTTTTCCTCTATGCAAAACATAATGCACTTTATTTAAAGACTTGTTCGTAAGTGAAGAACAGCTATTAGCTTCGTCATGGCTCTTCGTCCTCGATCCGCCTGAAACACGTCTAAGACGGATGAACCTATCGTAATAAGTTTTAACTGCTCCAACGACGCGAGTAATGAACGCACGTTACCATCAGACACCAGTGATATTTTAATCTCTCTCTCTGGTATACAACCACACTCGATAAATGATCTTGTACTTAACCTCATTCTTCTTTATAATGTAACAGCAATTACTTCATCAATATTACTCATAATCCTTCGTATCTCAAGCTAACTCGAATAACTTAATTCAAGAAAAAGTCATTTTCTTATAATGAAACTATTTTATGGAAAGTAAATTTCTGTCAGTTATTGAAATTAATTTTCCTGTTTCTTCCTAATTCTTGTTTCCGTTAAATTAAAAAAAGAGCTGTATCTGCTTTCTTATTAAACATACTTAGACCATAAAGGCAAAATGTGTTATGTGAAATTCACAATTCGGACTCTAATTTATTAGAACTATAGTTTAACAAAAGTTTTCGACAAAAGGTTAATGCCTGGACTTTCAGAGAGGATCCCACAAGATCGTCAGATAGAGAAACTACTTCACAATAATCGAAGATGAAATATGCTCCCCCACGTCAAACACTATTGCTTAAAATGTAATGATGCGTGCCTAATGAAACAACTTAAAGGAATACATTTTTAAGCTTTTGTTTTTAAAAATAATAATTTTCCTTCGATTTCCCTAAACTTGTTGCCCAAGCCTTTCGTGAGTACTACGAAATGCATGCATGTACGTAATGACATGTCTTGTTGCTCTTTCCTTACATACTGATGCAATATATATAGGAAAAGGGCATTCTGCCAAGAAGTGAATCAAAAATAGCAAAAAATAAGTAACGCAATCTCCACATGTATAAACAGAGAATATTTTCTGAACATGTGTGATATTAGCAAGACTGCATTACTCGATTGAAGTATATATTTATTTTATTGAATGCAAAACAATGCAATATAGAACAAGTTGTTTTTATAGCGCCATACAGAAAAATTTATATTTTCATAGGAAAATGATCTGTCCCCTAACATATGGAATAAAATATGCCAAACATTTATGCTCTGTAATACAAAAAGGAAGCAAATTGTGTTTTATGCATTAATGTAATATTTAATAGCGAAGGATGTCCACTTTTTTTTTTTTTTTTAATATAAGGCAAAAGTAATGGGTATACCAACCGACATGATGACATATCACCTTATCACGAATTGTGTTTATTGATACTGTTTTAAGGACAGATTTCGAATCTTTTACTTCAGATTACTTGTAGTATCGGCCGCAGGTAATCTGAAGAGCTTAAAACATACATGACACCTTGACTTGAAAAGCGAAAACGGCACCTTTTTTTTTTTTGAAATCAGTTGCTTTTCATGTAATCATTACTGACAAAAGGTTGCAAACTTTGTAAACTATCATAATAGCACTTTCAAAGACTTTACAGACAAAAATTCTTGTTTTGGCTGTGAAATTAGGATCTCTTTCTCCGCACTGAATAACGAATAAAATTGAAATAACATCATGGCTCCTTTCTGAAAAAAAAAAAAAAAATTAATATTTATCGATAAAACATAGGTAAAACTTTAATAAAAAATGCATTTTCTGTACGTTTTAGAAGATGGTATAACACATGTGATATTCCCTCTCCCACGTCTTAAAATTTTCTTTTGACATCTGTTGGTTCTAACATATAATTATCAAGTTCATGTGTAAGTTACGCCCCGTGATGTATTCTCTCATGATTATATTCTCTCTTTGATATTCATTTTAATTTTAAAATGAATATCAAAGTACTATTTTTAACGCTATAGAAGGGATACATAGTGCTGGAGCGCATGACACTCAAAAATGTTTTAAATTCAATCTGCGAATCAAACGGAAGATTTAATTTGTATTTTAATAATATTGGAAATAATTGTCACATGTTAATATTATTAACTTTAAACCATGGCGTAATTGCTGGAACTAGACATCTCCCCCTTCTATGGGAGAAGTACCCGAGTCATTCTTATGGTGATAGGAGGAATCTTTATAAGGACTTCAACTAAAGGTGAGTTAGCCGATATTATACGGAGGTAAGATTTTTTTTATCTCTCTCGGAAATTCGAATATTTCATCTCGAATAGGCAAATTATCCAGAGAACGCACACAATTTAGACTTACTATTGATGGAAAGTTGATATAAGTTGCATATAGAAGTGGAGGATTAAGTAGCGGAACAGTTGTGCGGAGTACATGCTGTGACGAGTCCTTGCATGTCATGTGATAAACGGGTTTATATCATTTCTTAAAATGATTGGGACAATTCTATTGTCATTCTTGACGGACTTACGTTTCCTGATGTAAGGGTTAGTTTTCCCGTAGCTAGTCTTTTATACTGAGATAAAAAAAGGTTGGAGTAGTTGCTTTTCCCCCATATGCTAGCAATCAGTACTCTGAGGATTGAATTTCGTTAAGTCAAAATTGCGATATGGTCCGACGTATCCTCACTAAGTTTATAAAAAAATATATCGTAAGGATCAATGTTTATGAAATCTCCTACTTCCTGGAATGTGATTCTTTTCACCTGATGTTATAAATCTAGTTTCGGTATTTTATATCAACTTTGATACTGTGACGAAATAGCAATTTTTTATTTGGAATTTAACCTCTAATTTTTAATGTTTTTGCTACTGGTGGTCTGCTACAGGGTGGCACATAAGTGGCACGAAGAGGTTTAAACATTTAATAGCATTTTTATTTATTAATTATTTTTATTCTTTTGTTATAATGAAACGCAGAAAATAGTATAAAGAAGGGCCCTTCTTTATACTATTTTTTATACTATTGTAGCTCCCTAATTTCTGAATATTCCCCTATTGGATTACCTAAAGGAAAAGGTATGCGAACAAGCCGCACACAATTCAACAGCTGATGGAGAACAGAAATTAGTAGAGAAAGGGCTGCAGCCAGAAACACTATCAGCTGTCGTAGAGCATGCTGTAGAAAAGGCCAGTCTTTGTGAAGCCGAGAATGGATGGAATCTACCTGATGTTCTAGATGAAACTTTAATCCAGCTGCTAATCTAAATTAAATTTGAGGAGTGGCAAGTGTTAGTTTGTTTACTCTCCATATATTTGGTATTATACATCGACTATCTAGAAGATAAAGGGATACAGTATTATAAGTTCTTTCTAGTGAAAGGTTATTACCCGGTATCATGTAGGGCCTTTTAATCTTTCAAAAGGATGAAGAGATATCGGAAGGGTCCAGAGACGATTCAGTGAGGTGGTCTCTGGAATGGTGAAATATGAAGATATATTGATAAAGTGCAATTTCCATAGTATAGGGAATATGATTGAGACATAAGTTGCTAAGGGATTAATATGGAAGAGGTTTTCCATAGAATAGAGAAGACAGAGAAAAGCAAGAGGACATCCCTGGAAGCTGTATGAGGAGCAAGATTTTTGAATGGATAGTGGTCAGTGACTGGAATGTACTGTAAAGTACATTCCAGTCACTGATAGTAAATATATTTAAGCCACAGTGTGATGAACTATGCGACAGTAAGACTTCCTGCAATGAATCTTGGCTCCATGGAGGTCTAATAATAAAACTAGTTGCCGACTACTCACAATTAACAGATACAGAATTATGGCTTCTCACTGCCTTATCTGCTTCGATTTAGTCTTTAGCGGTCAGAGCACATACTGAATATTTGAGCAGAGACAAAGTGTAATGTTTTGCAACTCATCTTTGATATCAATTACATGTTCAGAACTTCTGCTTTTCTTTTTTTTAAGATGATCATTTGATCAGTCACGCTGAATATCAGAATAATTTGATTCAGTTTAAATCTAGTTAGAGTACTGGACGACTAATCTCTCATTTACTTCAAACGAATGCTAAAATTAATGGACCTAGAGATGAAATGCACTGCATTTTTTTTTTTATCCACCAGATAATTCTCAGTATCATAACACCCTAAGCCCATTTTCGTAACCAACTCTTTTTCCAAATGTACTGTAGTTGTCAGCTGCCTATTGTTAATTCAGAATCTAACCTGTTCAGCATTTCCTTTATTTATCGGACATCAAGCACAACCGTTCTCATTCTTGTGTCTGACATTACAATGATGACAAATGGAATGACTTTACCAATGGTCTGATCACTGTTTCCTCTTATGATCCAACACTAGAGTACTGGACGACCTTGCATGTTCCGCCAAGACAGATGAATAATTTATTGGAATGAAAACCATTCACTATTCTCGAAACTTTTTGCCACTGTCCCAGCCTTGGTTCACTAACAAATGCGTCAGATTAAAAAAAAAAAAAAATGGCATGTCTCAAGTCAAACTCCAGCGTTTCACTCAACCTACACTTCATCCCGCAAATATTTGATTAAAACATCCTACTCGAAATGTGTCAAATGCGGAAAATGCGTCTTCTACTCAACAAATAGTTGTCCAGTCTTGTTGATCCCTTCCCAAGGATACTGCACTCATTATCCTTGGGAAGGATGCTGAGTGCAGCTTCTACCCTTCCATCTGAAATCTTTTTTTTTTTTTTTTTCACGTTCAAATGCTACCATCGTGATATTTGAAAGGATTTTATTACTCTTGCTCTAACGCAGATCTACTGCCTTCATTCTCCAAATCTTATATATAGTGCAATTATCTCCCACTGTACCAAGAACAGTTCACTTACATGCCTTTTGATCATTCACTAAAATATCAGGTGTTCCCCTAATAGTTTGACTACCAACAGGTTTTCTAGTACTGATGGTTACTTCCTTCCCAATTGTACTTAAAATTTATGTTCCAGAATTAACACCATTATCGAATTTATATTCTTGATTGTGTTATATCTATTCGACAGCACGGAATGAACCTATATGCAGGTAGCAGACTCGCTTGTCCCCCCCCTTCAAGAAAAAGTAAGGGGGGGGATAAGTCTGTTGCTAAACTATCGACCGATTACTTAACTCGCATCTCTCGAAAACAATGAAAAAAAAAAAGTCATGAAGTAATCATCTTCTGTACTACCTGAAAGCCCACACATTAATTAACAATCACCAACATGGTTCCTGCCTCTCTCGATCCACAGATCTCCTAGCCATTTTATCTGCTTTATGGATAAAAGCAAAGGAAATATTTAGAGAAACTCGTGTAATCACTCTGAACATTTCCAGAGCATATGACCGGGTATTGCATAGAATATAGGTCTGCATACCAAACTACTCTTGTCACCTTACCATTTCTGCAACTGGGTAGCCAGTATTTTCTTTTCATATGGTGGATGGTCTTCTCTTTTCGAATTACCAGCATTCGAATTTTCGAATGCTGGAGTATCAGAGCTTTATACTTTCATTCACATCTTCTCTAATACATTTCATGACTTTCTTCATTTGACAAGCCTTGTCAAAAATGACAATGTTTACAGTATTGCTTATTCCATGACAATAGTGTAAACACCGATTCAACACTTAGTTTTCTCCAGTAAGTAATGGGCCT
Source organism: Typopeltis vanoorti (assembly GCF_054136105.1). Lineage (NCBI taxonomy): Eukaryota > Metazoa > Arthropoda > Arachnida > Uropygi > Thelyphonidae > Typopeltis > Typopeltis vanoorti. Next base: position 121,226,519 of record NC_143549.1, read on the forward strand.
CTTTAGCTCAGTCGGTAACGACAGTCTTTCCGTTAGAAAGATCTTTTGTTGTTCTGTGAAGGACTCGGAGCGCCTTTATATTGCTTTTCGACTCTTCGAGTTCTTGACAGGATATAAACACAGATCTTTTAGGTACAACTTCATATGGAGCTAGGGTTTTTACTCTCAGAAACTAATTTTCGCTTGCAAGACAGACAAATTGACTAGAACACACGCCGCTAGCAAAAGTGATATATTAGCTTCATAGCCTTTTGGTTGTAATTCAAACACAATCAACACCATTCCAGTTGGGTAAGGTCAACCTAGTAAACATCAGTGCTACCAAAATATAGTCCTGTATTTTTTTTTTTTTTTTTCACACACACAAAAAAAGATCTCGCATAGTTCCCTATTATCTTTTGATAATACAGATAATTCGATCTCCATTCCGAATGAAAAAAACTTCTCTATTTGAGATGGTTGGTTTATTTGTGGTCGTGATATGTTTTACTCTTTCTGGCACGAACCCATCGCATCCATATCCTTCATAAAAACGTGGTCTTTTTTATGGTTCAATTTGCCACTTCTCACATTTATAACTCCTGACATTATAAATCAAATTCATTAGAATACTTTTCTTGTGTTTAGATGTGCATCATACCTCCCTAAAATATTGATGTTATTCAGAATAGGGATCTGCTTAATAGATGGCTTCCCTCTAACACTGCCCCAACGATGTTCTGTTTTTGTCTTTTGCTGTTTATGAGGAAAATTTCGTGGAAGGTCTTTCACAGAACTGACCACAATCGTTTCTCCATTCTGTAAGCATCTAAAAACACGACCACCTACGTCTTACCTTTTGAACCTTATTCCTCGCACTGGCAAGAAACAGTCTCTCCCTCCTCCCCCGACCGCTGAACATCTTACATACGAGAGGCTACAATACTTCAGATCCCCCATTTTTTTTCATCAAAGCTGTTAGCAAATTGTTAAAATTGTGATTCTAGAGGATGAAATTTGCCCTGTTATTCATGACGAGAACGAATGTTGCAACTTACTGCGAGATTTTAAAGAAAGATCGTATTCCTTATTCTGCTGTGATAGAAGAGCAGTGGTCGTTCATTATAGATCCTCGACTACACAAAGGATTTTACTTTTTTAAATAATCCAAAAACTAGTTTGAATTAAAAATAGTAATAAAATTAAAGTGTGGTGTCGCATTCAGAATAATCAGGTCACACGACTACTTTGCACTTTCAAATCTTTCCAAGTACTTCATACACAGGTTGGTCGATTGGTAGAGCCTCTGCTACTAATGGCTCAGCAAAAACTTAGGCAAAATTTTGAGCGCGGTTAGTAGTTGGAAGGGGACAATCGTTCGATGCTGTTGGCACACTCTCCCTCGATGAGTCTTTGGACTCCCTGGAGGTGTCACATAATAATTTAATGTAGTGTACAACTACGACATATCAGTTTCCTGCAAGCCTTTGTGTGGGGGTACTTTTAAGCGCAGTGGCGAAACTAATTACTGCTACCGCGGAGTAACTTTCGAGAGTTTAAGACTGCTATTCCACAAAAATAAAATAAAATAAAAACTAAAAATAAAAAAATTAAAATAGATGGGGGGGGGGGGAGACCCTTCGCGCAATTACTCGAGAAGTGTTGCCAGTGCGGCTTTGTAATACTTCTAGTGATTTCCTTATCTCGCCTTACAGTTACTGTAGTCATTTTTAGTTAAAAGAAATAGGAAAGATGACGTTCTGATTATGAGATGCAAAACCTAGTTCGCAAATTTTTACCTTTTAACATAAGTTAATAATCTCACATTAACTTTCCTGTTAGTGACCGCAAATAAACTTACCCTATCCAGGGTAAGTTTATTTATGGTACATTTGGCAAAATGCACAGTAAACTTTTTATTTGGTTTGTTTGTTTATTTATTCATCAGTACGCACATATATAATTCGGTTCTGGCTTTTTGGATTTTAATGAAAATATGAACTTATGATCATTACTGAGATGTTCAATCTTTTCAATTCTGGTTTAAAATAGGATTATTTTTAGTGATTTAAAATTTAACAAAACCTTCTAGATAGAACTTGACTGTAACATATTATTTCGTTTCGAAATGCTTTACTACTATTCGGATTTAAACCCATACTCAGCTAACAAGTTTAAATTTTCAAATTTCATCAAAACACATCCAACCAGCGCGAGTAGTTCTATGCGCATAGGCTGACAAAATGAATGTAAATAAAAAATAAGTGCTTATACATTTTTTGAGGAGTCAACATTTTAATGTTTTGATCAGATTAAAAGTAATTTAATATACCTCGCATGAAAACTGCTGGCGGCGTATGCACTTGATAACGGGAGTGCATATTTCAGACGATGACACTTGACAAACAGATGCCTGTCATCCCCCCCCCCCCCCATTTCCAATGCTAATGCTATTGCTATTAGCAACATCGGAAGTGTCGAATGATCACGTGGCATGCTTTAACTATCACTTGTCATGACTGGTAGGAAATGTTTATTCAAATCATTGTTCAGATACATCGGTATGCCGTATGCCAAATTTCTTCATTGTTTACTAGCAATAACACTAATGTCTTTTCAGTTTAATAGCCAGAAATTAGGAGAGGTTACACGGGAAGAAAAAGTATCACGTGTTCATTTGTCTAACCTTGGGCGGAAATTAGAGAATGCAAGGTTCAGGGTACTATACGCGAGGTGGGATTATGCTACTAATCTTACAGAAGTAAACAGAAAAAAAGCGGTGAGTATTTCGCTTAAATTTAAAAACAAGCAGTTTTACTTAAAATGCTTCAAAAAAAAAAAAAGTTGGTCGATTGGTAGAGCCTTTACTACTAATGGCTCATGCAAAAAGTTAAGCAAGTTTAAGCGCGGTTAGTAGTTAGAAGGGATCAATCGTTCGATGCCGTTGACGCACTCTCCCTCGATGAGCTTTTGAACACCCTGGAGATGTCGCATAATAATAATAAAATGGTTAGGCATGACCCCCCCCAACGTCTTTTTTCCACAGAATGCGTTTAGAGCCATTTCTTAGTTTAAGAAACTTCCTTAGCAGAGGCATAGGAGGTGAATTATATCTGTTTTTACTATTTCGGTTTTAAACAGTGGAACAGTTTTTAGTTGTGAAATATTTCGTATTCGCCAAAATGGCTTAAGGATAAGTTAATCAAATCTAATGCTTAGATACAGCCGGTCTGGTTGGCCGAGTGGTCAACTGTGATCTGCTCTCCACCAAAAAAAAAAAGGCTGCGGGTTCAAATCCCGCCGTGTGTATGGATGTTTGTAATTGTCTGTGATAATACTAGTGGTAGTAGTGGGCGGTAGGTGGCGTTGTTGTAGATGGTAGTTGCGGTTCGTTGTAATTGGTGGATTGAGTGGTGGAGAAAGTTGTAGACTAGATACCCTCCCTAAATGAGTCTTTTGGACTCCCTGGAGGTGTCATGTAATAATAAAATCCAATTTCCAAAACCAGGGATCACAACAAGTAGAATTAAATTAACTCCTAACTATGTCTTATTCAATGGTGTTTAAAAATGTCGTTAATATCAACATGATTTACAGGCAGGACCTGTTTGACACCTTGGATGCACAATGAGCTTCTGCCTATTCGTCGATACTGAATAGTAATGAATACTATTCAGTATCGACGATGCCTATTGATTTGAATTCTGTCTGTAAACCTTATAGAGGTTCTCTATAAGGGCTTTCCAACTGACGGTGAGTCAGCAGGTCTCATACGGATAAGAATTTTTAGTTGGGGATCTGAACCGAAGAAAATCATCCAATGTAAACTTAGAAGTGTTATTGGTGGGGAATGAAATCAAGAATATTTGGAGTGTTGATTAATTGATATTCTGTTACATTTTTAAATGTCTGATAGTCACAAATGTTAAAAATCACAGAGGACAAGCACCTCCTTTTGCACAATTGCAGGAACATCATTTGGAAAGACCAGACTAAGAACCTTCATAAAAACTTTTCAATTAAAGATGAGTTTGTATTCTTATAAAGATTCAGAAGGATTTTCTCTTGAAAAATTCCTGATATTTCATATGCAGAATAGGCAAACTGGACTAGGAATGTGCATGATTAACACAAAGATTGCTCTTGGCATAAATTGCTTTGACTGTAATTCTAGCCACCATACTATCAGACTAATTGAACAAGTAACCATGCACAAAATCTTCCATATTCAGTGGACTTAGATGATATAATAACTAAATAAAACTGACTTATTTTCAATGTTTTGCTAAAGTTAAACTGGTATCTTCAGGGGAATAAAAAACTTATATTAACATGTGCAGACAGGCACTACTTCGTTAACTGAGAATGAATAGGAGAAATATAGGGTGACCTATAGTCTTAAGATTATGCATGTTGGTTTGGTTGAATGTTCATGGCTTTCGGGTCAATTGTCTATAGATGAGTTTCCCATATGAGAGGCAACTTGTGATCATGTTTTTAAGTTAGGATAGTTTGTAAGGGCAGAAGCAGAATCGAAACAGATGCCTAGGATGTATGAAATTGTTGGATTTGTTGTAATCTATGTAATGTATACTCTCATATATAACATGCCATAAATTCTCCTATGGAGGGGGCGTGTACAAAATGTTAGTGTTCTTTGTATTTTGTGGTGGCTAGCCATTTGGCTTCACGAAATAAAAAGGTTTTTATAATGTGGACTAGAGTTTTTGTAATGTTATAAAAATCCTATTCCACAAAATTGATTTCCTCCATTGATACACTGAGCTCAACCACTTACAAAACTCTTTTTAGCCAATGGCTAACCCTCCACCAAATAAAAAAAAAAAAAAAAAAAAAAAAAAAAAAAACTAATACTCCCATATTTCCTTCCTCCCTCAGGCATGGATTATAACATATCTATCACCATTACATATATCGAGGGTAGCTCTCAAAGGTGTGCAAGATTCTAAAAAAAATCTTGCAACTACCTGTAAATCACACAGAAAGTTTGCATCCTTTATCTGCTTTCCTAAAGCCACCTGCAGCCTCTGGATTTATCTGGAGTCTACAAGGTATCCTGTAGATGCATCCTTTCCTACTATGGCCAAACAGGCAAGACAGCCAACATTAAAATATCAGAACACCAAGACTGCATCCATTTCCATCATTGTACCTGCTTCAGTTTAGCAGACTATGCCCTGGAAATCCACCACAGATCAAATGGAAAAAAGCCACTTTACTCCACTGAAGCAAATTTAAATGTGCGACTTTCCTTGAATCTGTTTCTGCCCTCATGAGCTATCTTAACTAACCCGAACAAATATGGTTGCATCAAACTGCTTTCACATGGTAAATTCATCTTCAGACAATCGGCCCAATTACTAGGAATACTCAACCAAAGTCAGTAGTTGGTGGAATTTTAAGATTGTAGGTTTCTTCATATTTCTCATGTTCATTTTTAGTTGCTGAAAATTAATGCAAGTATGTTCTTCTCTGAAGATGCCAGTGTAACTTTGATGAAATAAATATTGGAAATAATAATAAATTTTATTTAGTTATATCCTCTACATTGGTAATTTCTTTAAGCAACTTTAATATTTGGTTAAAAGTGTCCTAAAATCTTCCAAAAATTGGCCTAACATTTTAGTCCAATAGGACAAAGTATAATCCTGATTTCTGCTATGGGCCAGGGGATGCCAAAGATGATGTGGAAGACATGCATCAGGAAATTAGTACAATGAATGCAGGTCGATTGTAATAGTTAATCAGGACAGTTTGAAGCAGTACCATGGCATAAAAGGGAAGTGCATGGGGGATAGTCAAGGGGTATCTGGAGGAAACAGTATCTCACTGTATATCCAGTACCCAAAGTCAGGAAAGTAAATTATGTACAAGTTAAATAGATGAGTAATAACATTAAACATGACTGTAAAAAATAAATAAATAAAAAAAAAAAAGTTGTGGAGGGTATATAAAGAGAAAAGTGACTAACTAACTTGAATAGTATAGGTATCAGGCAAGAAAAAGTGAGGTGCACAGTAAGGAAGGCAAAATCAGATTATGAGAAGAAATTTGAGCATGTAAAATGAAATCCCAAAGAGTTTTTTGTTGTGGCAAGTAGAAGTAAGAATGACTATGGAAGGATTACTTTGAGTGAAGATGGTAGAGAGGTAAACAGAAGCAATATTGTTGAGCTACTAAGTCACCACTTTGGAAAAATAACAAGTGATGATACTGTTATGGTAGAGGCAACAAGGACTGATGTGGGAACAGAGGTTGATGAATTGGAAGTACTTGGGATATCCCATCCAATCTCACAGTTGTGGGATTGAATGGGATATTGGGTCATGTTTTTAAGAGAATGGGCAGGGGAAATGGCAATTCCTTTGACCAGGTTGTTTAATTTAAGTCTCAGCTCTGGCAAAGTTCCAAGAAAGTAGGAGGGCAAAAATAATTACTTTGCGTAAAGGAGGATCTAAGTCAGTGGTAGCAAATTATAGACCAATCAGTATCTCAGGAGTGGTGGTAAAAGTACTGGAGAAGTTGGTAAACAAAAATCAGAAATAAGTAGATGAGAATATGATACTGTATGAGTCATAGCAGCATGGCTTTGTGAAGGATTGTTCATGCCTTTTAGTAATCTGTTAACTTTTTATAATAGTGACAGCTGCATTTGGATAAAAAGAATGGCTACATGATGATACTACTGGATTTTGCAAAATCTTTTGACAGGATAGCACAGAACTCTATTACACAAATTTCAACGAGTGAGGATGGATATGAAACTGATGATATGGATGAAATGGTGGCTGATGGAGAGATATCAAAAAGTAGTATATGGAGGAGCAGAATTCAAGAGATGGCAGGTGATTAGTAGCGTACTACAGGTTCTCTGCTTGGACCACAGCCAATTAATTTGTACATAAATGATATAGGAAATAATTTGAAGGGAGATGTTTGCTGATGATGCAAGGTTCAGTAGGATAATAGTTAATCAAGGTAATGCAGAGAGCTTGCAGGATGAGTTACATATACTGACAGTATTGACAAAACATAATGGATGTTGGTTTAATTTGGAAAAGTGTAATGTTATGTGTTTTGGGATACAAAGATTGCAAGCTGTGTCCCACATTGAGGGAACTATACTCCAGAAAATTGAAGCCAGGGATTTGAGGATAGTAGATAGTTCAAATTTTGAGGGTGTATTGAAGTAGTCAGGGTGAATCACAGGATTACTTAGTTATTGAAGAACACCATAACAGAGATAAGGGAGTTATCATCTATAAAGCATTGAAACGACTACATTTAGATTACTGTGCTCAGGTCTGGTCACCTGGGTTTCTTGAGAATGAAGTGGATAGGATCCCAAAAAAGTGAGTAACAGAGACAGTGAATGGTCTCTAGAATCCCTATGAGAATAGATTGAGGGTTTGTGGATTGTAAAAGTTGTTTGATAGGCAGTTACTTAAAGAATTTTATCAGATTAATGCAAAAGGAAATATTTTAGCACTTGGTGCTTGGGGACAGAGCAAGCGATTATCCATGGAAGTAGGGTAAGAATGTGATTAGCAAGGGCATTAGAACCATATTTTTCTTTTGGGGAATGGTGAATGATGGAATGGCTTTCTGGAGTAAATTGAGCACTTTATCTGTTAATAGTTTCTAGGAGAAGGATGACAGATATTGTGTTGATTGTTTGTCTCCCGTGATGAGTCTTAGGCCTCCATAGAGGTACTTGTGCAATAATACTAAACTGAAATGCAAATTAATTGGATGCCAAACTGCTGAATATTAAAATTTTACCTCCTAAGTGAAAACTGTACCTGAATTTTTAACCTTCTCTCACTTCATGTTTGTCAGTCTGATGTATATAAAACAATGTGGTATCAAGCTCGTGATTTAACATCTTATTAGCTTCAAGATTGTGTTTATTGGCCTCCTCTTCCATTTTTTGGTAATTATAATGCATTGGTCAGAAATACATATCTCCTTGCAGATATGTATAATGTTAAGGGAAGGGCCACTACCCAGACTAGTTTTGACCTTTATTGAGGTCTCTTCAGTGGGAGCCAGGCCCAAGTGGAGATACCAAGGCAGAAGCATTAGCAAGGTCATCTCCTCCTATAGGAGTACACAGGATAACTTTGTGTGAAGTCTACTGCTCCATAAATTAGTTTAGTTGTGAACTAATTTATGCTCCCACTGAAGAGACCTCAATAAAGGTCGAAACCAGTCTGGGTAGTGACCCTTCCCTTAATGTATAACATTATACATATCTGCAAGGAGATGTGTTTTGCATTATGGGAGCTACTGAGATAGGAGTGTTGGTAGCTTGCTCCACCTTTGCAAGGAGTTGCCTGGTGTTGTACCACTTTACCCCTGTCCTGAATACTTTCAGGTGCAAACTTTGTTTGCACATACTTGGATAAAGGATTAAACTAAATTTATTATGAAGAGCACATGTTATAATATTATTATTAACATCTGACCTCCATGGAGTCAAAGATCATCGTAAGAGATATACGATGCTCATCCAACCGTGCTTTAAACTGATGCAATGTGTCAACATTCACAATACTCGCTGGCAATGCATTCCACTCAACAACCATTCTCCATGCAAAGAACCTTCTGCTCACACCCTCCTTATACAGTTTCAAGTGATAGCTTCTTGTTCTGCCCTCTCTCTCATTGTATAAAAAATCTCTTCCATGTCAACCTGATAACAACCCCTGACTAGATTATATAATCATATCCCCCCCCCCCCTTCCTCCTATTCATGAGACTCTGCAACTTACATTCTCTTGATCTGTCCTTGCACTCCACATTCCAAAGACCACTGACCACCTTTGTGAATCTTCTCTGGACCCTTCCCAACATAGCCAGTCTGGTTGGCCGAGTGGTTAGCATATCTGCTCTCCAGCCAAAAAGTTGTGGGCTCAAACCCACAGCCTTTTGGAGAGCGGATATCAAAATTAAATTTGTCCTGCATAATTGAATCAAAATTTGAGATTTCTTTCTGATAACTGCTTGTATCCTTTTTTATGATTTTTTTTTTTTTTCAAAATAGATTGCAGTTTTAATTTGAAATACTCCAATTTTTGTACAGAATTCTTTCTACAGTAGTGTTCTTCACCAGTCTGAACATTACATAATTTGAAATATAACTCATTCCTGATATGGTGTCCTGTAAATAATGCTTTAATTTTTAAGTATTGGATAATAACAAACCTCATTTTCTTTCAATTTTTGGTGTGATCTCATGCTGATTGATAGGGACTGGAGCAGGACTTGAAACCAGATCACTTGTTTTTAGGGACCCAAAATATTGGGATGAATTATTATTACCCCAAGACCTCAAGGAGTCAAGACTCATCTGGGAGGTCCTTTTTATCACACACACACACATCTCATCATACCGTGTCTTAAACATACTCAAACTCCTTGCAGACACCACACTCTCAGGCAAGGCATTCCAATCATTCACAACTCTGCACGAAAAAAACCTGCCTCTCACACCCTCTTTATACAGTTTCCTGGGATGACCTATGGTTCTCCCTTGATCTCCACTATTCTCTGTAGATCTTCTCCACCATTGATCCTATAACAACCCCTTACTAACTTGTAGGTTTCTATTATAGCTCCCCTCTTTCTCATGTCCACCAGACTCTAGAAATTACATCTTCTCAATCTTTTCTCATACTTGACATTCCAGAGGTCAGAGACTACCTTAGTCAGTCGCCTTTGGACCCTTTCCAAAATCTCTTCATCCTTCTGAAAACCCAGTGATCAAATCTGGGCACAAAAGTCCATGTGTGGCCTAATCAAAGCCTTATACAATGGAACAAGAATCTCCCTACTTCTACATGTCAGTGTCCTCCGCATCATTCCCAGAAGCCTTTGTGTTGTCTTCACAATTTTGGCGATGTGTCCCCTAAATTTTAGATCCTTATCCACTATCACCCCCAGATCTCTTATTTCCTCTACCTCCAACAATATATTCTCACCAAGCATAAATTCTGCATCCCATCTTTGTTTTCCAAATTTTAAAACCTTACATTTTGCAACATTGAACTCGCATTTCCGTGCCCAATCACTCAATTTCTTCTTATAAGGCCACAACATCTTCACTACTCTTTATGGTTCGTCCCAACTTTGCATCATCTGCAAACAACTGAATATCTCCATCCAAATCTATGCTAATATCATTAATATACAAGTTAAACAGTAATGGCCCTAAAACAGACCCCTGAGGCACTCCACTAGTGAATTTCCTTTTCCTGGATATTGCACCTCCATACACAACTTGTTGATACCTATCAGATAGCCAGTCTTCAATCCAATGCACTAATCTAATATCCAACCCCATCTGCTCTAGTTTGACTGTCAACTTATCATGAGGTACTCTATCAAAAGTCTTTGCAAAATCCAAGTATATTACTGTGTATCCTTCTCCTCTGTCCAAGGAAGCAGTCACTTTATTGTAATAAATAAGTAGATTACTAAAACATGACCGCCCTTTAGCAAATCCATGCTGTCCATCAAAGACAATACCATTGTTGTCAACCCAACTCTGGATCCTAGTTCTCACAAGCTTCTCCAACAACTTAACCACAACACACACACACACAGATAGGCCTATAGTTTGATGTTTGAGTTCGATCACCTCTTTATGAAGTCGCACAATCTTGCCCTCCTTCCACTCCTTAGGAACTTGACCAAGTGCAAGACTCATATTAAAAAAATATGTTAGGGCAGGTGTCAACTCCCTGGCACATTCTTTCAAAATACACGGTGATATATTATCAAGTCCCACAGCCTTAGCTATATCTAGTTTACTCAACTCCCCAAACACCTCTTACTCACTTACTGTCAGTCTCTCCTACCCCATCATCAACTGCTCTCAATCTCTCCATGAAGTCACATTCACAAGATTGAAAGATCTTTATGAACTACTCGTTAAGTATCTCCACCACACATTCTGCAACAGCTGTCTTTATACCATTTTCTCCAATCAATGTCATCCTTCCATAATCATTCTATCTTTTTCTGGCTACATATCGAAAGAACTCGCTAGGATTTTTTTTGGCTTCATTAGCTAACTGCTGTTCATACCTCTGTTTAGCTACTCTCACCAACCAAGTCACCCTCCTTGCCTGGTTTTTGTAGATCTCATGAAATTGGTTATTTCCACTTCTCTTATGCTGCCTCCACAATGCTCTTTTACTCTATATCGCATGCTTAATCTCTTTATTCATCCATCTCACACCTTCCTTATTTAACCTTCTCACCCTGAGAATACATTTAGACATTGCATCTACTAGATAGTTTTTGAAAATCTCCCAAGCTGCATTGATCTCTTTTCCAGCTAACTCCTCATTCCACGCTACACCCACAAGCTGTCTCCTGTGCTCTTCATAATCATCTCCCTTGTAGTTCCACATATACCTTTTTCTCACAGGGGTCCTTGCACTGCTGGCAACCACCCAGGTAATCAGCTCATGGTCACTCTCATCGATTGGCAGATGATTTGACACCTCATTTATAATTACATCTTCTGATGAGATGACCAAATCCAAGACCCTTAATCCTCGTGTGCCCTCTGTTACATACTGTCTGAGGTAGTTATCCCTCAAAAACTCGAACTAATTTTCTTTACTTCCAGTTGCTATCGTATCATTCCAGTATATATTGCTATAATTAAAATCGCCCTTTTCTTATTTGCTTGGCTAATTTGACTATATATTTCACTATCACCACCATCCACATTACCTGGTCTATAACAGCATCCCACCAAGTATTTGATTCCATTCACCTCTATCTCACACCATACTGCCTCAAAACCACTGGCACTATTTCTGTCTTGCATCTCTACTTTGTATGGACACATAGCTCTTTCTCTATCATCAGTAGCACTCCCCCTCCCTTTTTACCCCTTCTATCCTCACGAAACACATCTCTTCTATCTCTATTCCTGTCAGGATGTCATCCTCTTCCAACCATGTCTCACTTATTCCAACAATCTTTGGGTGAACAGATGCAATTAGTGCAACCATTTCATCTGCCTTGTTTCATATACTTCTAGCATTTGTATACAAACACAACAGTTCATTTCTGGATCTACAGCTAGTTCCACTGATGGAATAGTAAGTCTAATTCTTCCTTTTTATTCTTATTTTTATTAAATGCTATTATTTTTAACTTTGTGGACAGTGTCAAATTTGAAGTATGAGGATTTAACACGAAGGTGGCATCCTCTGTGGATAGATTTGTCACTTAAAGATATTCCTTCTGTTTTCTAATTAATGAAGACATCAAAAAAGAAAGAGGTAGTTTTGTTTTTCCGATGCAATGCTGAATCTTTATTTTTGGTGATGTGAGCTGAAGAAGTGAAGGAAATTAAGCCAGGAATACTGCATTTCTAGATAATAAAAAAAACTTGTAATAGAACTTAAAGCTTGCTTAAAATCTTCACTTTTGGATTAAATATACAGATATTTTGAGAGATGTGTAGAAATAACCAGATTATTCCTAACTTCTTAAATAACACAATAAGCTCAGAGGACTAAATGCATTTATGAATAAGCAATTGTCTGTTCTTAATAAATTGGTAGTGTCTGTCTTTTGATAATTTCAGCATAAGTCATGAGATTGTTCATAAATAGAAACAATGTAACTTGTTAGTCATAATTTTCTGTTATTGTTTTTCTTAGGTTGAGATCCAAACAAAGTTTCTTAAATTTGAGAAGGATGTATGGGAAACAACAATGAGATTTAATTATTCCAATTTTAAAGATGAAGTACTAAAAAGGCAGTTTAAATTGCTTTCAATTCTTGGTTCAGCTGCTTTACCAGAAGAGAAATATACTCAAGTAAGTGTATACTGTATTGTATATTCTGTGAAAGTGAACATGTTTTTGTACAATTATGTAATTACTTATTCTTACCATTATAGTTATTTGAATTTTTGTGGAGTATGTTATTATTATTATTATTATTATTATTATTTGACACCTCCAGGGAGTCCAAAGACTCATCGAGGGGAAAGTGTGCCAACGGCATCGAACGATTGTCCCCTTCCAACTACTAAACGCGCTCAAACTTACTTAACTGAGCCATTAGTAGCAGAGGCTCTACCAATTGACCAACTTTGTTGGCTAGTGACTGGAGGATAATTTTTTGATTTTCTTGAATTTCTGTTACTTCCACATGATGTTCAAGAGTGCCTAAGATGGTCACCCATCTCTGGCTGTGCTGTATTAATTTCCATGAAATTAATACAGCACAGTGTTAATAATTGTGTTAATAATGTAGTGAATTGGATAGTTTCAGAAAGGTATCACAAGTTATGTATGGGAAAGTGGTATCTTGAAAGAGGAAAGTCAATTGTTGCTAGTTGTGTGCTGCAGGGAGTCTGTTTGGGACCATTATTGTTTATTTATGTTAATGGAGAACAGCAATAATAATAATGAAAATGGATATCATGAGAGAAATAATGTTCTGCAGACATTAGAACAATGCTAATGACTGCAGAAACACAAGTTGAATGGCAGAGCTGAGAAAGAAAGAGGGTGAGGGAAGAGAAAGGAATGTATGATAAAACATGAGGAGAATATAATAAATTTAGTTTAATCCTTTATCCAAGTGTAAGCAAACAAAGTTTGTGCCTGAAGTATCTTCAGGACTTAGGCAACTCGTGGTAAAAGTGGACCAAGCTCTCATCAGTACTTGTGTTAGTATCTCCCTTATGCAAAGCACATCTCCTTGCAGACGTATATAATGCTATGCATAGGGAGATACTAAGATAAGTAGTGATGAGAGCTTGGTCCACCTTTACCACGAGTTGCCTCAGTCTTGAAGATATTTCAGGTGCAAACTTTGTTTGCTTACACTTGGATAAAGGATTAAACTTAATTTATTATAGTCTAACCAAGTGGGAAAAAACTTCCACTAAGGAGGGGAAGTAAGGAGAGAGTTAAGGTAATTCTGTGATAAGAGAAGTCCTTAATGAATATGACTAAATCTTCTTTCCCAAATGTCAAAATTTAATGAAAAAATATTATTGAGGCTGTCAGGATATAAAGAGATAAGGTGAAAGAATTTTTTGGTAAGTATGAATGATTTTGAAGATGGAGTGTGGTATGATAGAATATATGAAAGAGTAATTTGAAGAATTGAAAAAGAAGAGGAAGAAAGTAAAGATTATTTGCAGCCATGGTATGAGAGAGGCAAATTGAGAAGGAGGACCATGATTTGAAAGGTATTAATGTGTAGGTCAGGTCGTGGGGAGAAACATGGGGGTTATAGACTAAATTTCATGGAGGAAGGTAGTGACGGCCCATACATAGACACTACAGCACCCCCAAGGAAAAAATGAAAAAATTAAATTTTGTTTGTGTTTATAAATAATAACAATGCTTACAACAACATTATATAAATGCAGTACAACATGTTAAAGGCTACAGCTTATGTTTTGACATTGATTGAATAGTTAATAATTGGAATTGTTCGATTAACGCTTTAGATTACGAAACAAATGCACTGCAATCTATCGCCAATATTCGTTCACACTTGTCATTGCACGTTACATCATTCCCAACTGTAACTGCTCAAATGGCAGTGTATTTTTAGTATGCTTACATGCATTATTTCTGTGAGATATGAAATGTTTATTATTGGTGCATGTATGTGAACTATTTTTTTAAATTTTATTTTGTTAAAATAACATAATTATTTATTTATTACAGATACAAGGCTGAATTATGACGAGTGTCACTGTTGAAAATATGAAAAGAATTATATTTTTTCAATTATCGTTACACAAAACAAATGCACTGCGATCTAACGCCAATATTCGTTTGCACTTCTCATTGCTATTGATATGAACCTTTTTATTATTGGTGTTTGTTCGTGGTGAGGATGATATATTTTTAATAAAGCAATTTTTAATATGCAAATTTATTTATTAATAAATTCGTTACTGATTTTTTTGTTTATTTTTTTTGTATATGCAGCACCTCCACTTTAAATTTTCACTGGTGCCACTGGAAGAAGGTGTATTGGACTATTTGCTTGAAAATGTGTTTTGGGCGCTTAGAAAGCATTGTTCTGTGAGTGTGCAAGTATAACGTCAGAGAACTAGAGCTGTTGAGAAGGGGAGCAGGTGAGGGTGTGTGTAGGCACCCATGAGGCAATTGAATGTGAGACAGACCAAAAAATGCTAAATGTATTTATAATCTCTTGGATTCTTGGATTATGAATATCGGTTATTCAGTATACAAAATATGAAAGTAGTCGTGAGACTAAGAATATGCTGAGGTTTATGTATATTAATGCCAGACGTACTGGGTATTCTTGATGAAGGAGAGTTTTTGCCATTTTTTGGTGCAATCAGGTTAAAAGTTATTAGTGCAATTTGATTGATGGAGGAGTAGCTACAAGGATAGAATGTGAGGTGTATAGCATTTTCAGGGAGGTTAAGGTGTACCATATAGTGTGCCAAGGATCAGTCTCTGGTCCATGGTTATTCAGTCTGTACTTTAATGACATTAAGAAGGATTTGACTGGAGACACATCTATTTGCTGATGATGAAAAGATAGGCAGGATAATCAGGAATGTGGCCTGATATACAGTACTTTCAGAATGATTTGAATAGGCTGGAATTGTGGGCTTATGAAAATGACTGTCATTTCGATGTTAATAAACATAAAGTCATACACTTTGGTGGGATGAGATATCCAATGTCATATTACATTGCTGGGATTATGCTAGAAGAAAAAACTGATCATGCTAGGGATCTTGGAGTTTTAGTAGATAGGAAATTGAAATTCAAGGGCCATATAGCAAAGATTTCAGATACAATTCAGAGTATAATTGCAATGCTAAAATGTGCCTTGACATGTAAAGATAAAGAATGACATTTCGACTCTTTATAAGGTCTTGATAAGATCTTACATGAACTACTGTTTGTCTGTGCATGTCTGAACTCCTGGTTTCTATGATGATTCTGATATAGTGGGGAGAGAGAGAGAGAGAGATGATTGGCATGAAGCATGGTAGAGAAATCAGCAGTGGCCTGGAAGTGGTCAAAGGATGTTTGAAAGAAGATGTAGCTTATTGTATCCCCTAGAGTTAGAAGAAAATTCATGGGAGTTAAATGAATGAATAAGACTAGGAGAAAAGGTATGAATGATCTTTTTCCTTCCAATTTGCTTGGAAGGAAAAAGGAAATTGGAGAGATTTATCTATGTTATAAATAAAAGAAAATATTACAGTGAGTGAATAATTTAGTGAATATAGAAAATAGGAGTGTGAAATGCTTTTAAAAATAGCTGACTGATGTCTCAGTGCTCACCGTTTCTTGTCTTCTGGGTGGTTCGGAACCACTGAAATGCTGATTTGACCTGCTACACCATTCATCGTCTGATCAAAGTGCTGAAAGGTGTATGTATTTTGAACACATTGGCTATTAACGTGAATGTGTTGCAATGTTTAAGTGTCAAAGTGTCTCCTCTTCACGAAGCATTAGTATGTAGTGTTTAATTTTAGGAATCACTTGAAGCCAGGAAACGATTGGAAAATCTTTAATGGTAATAAATGCAAAAATATAACGTTGGTGATATTCCATGGATGTGCATCGCATGTCTAGTACACCCCAAATATTTGCCCCGATATATAATAATAAATAAAGTGGGAGTGAGTGCTGAAATCAGACTAATGTATATTATAGTTGCCAAGTCTACTGCAAGGAATGACAATGAGTACCTTGGGATTCTGAACTTGGACTGTTGTTGTTTTTAACTGGTATATAAATGATACCAGGATCAGTCTACATGAGCAGTATATCGAAACAAATCCTTTCTTTGCAAGTTGAACAAAGTATAAATGATAAATATCAGGTCAGTATTGCTAAGTGTGAGGTTTATGCATTTTAAACTGAGAACATTGTAGATAGAATATATTAATTGTAACTTGCTACATCTCATTGAAGCTAGAGACCTAGGGATGATGGATGGTAGTCTAAGTTGTCAAAACAGAATAATTAACTTACTCTTATGAGTTAGTGCACTTCTTAGATAACAGCTGTGCTTAGAAGTGCACTGACTCATAAGGGTAAGTTAATCATTCTGTTTTGACTGCAGTGCTCAGATGTAGTCATCTAGATTTTGAGGAGATGAGTAAAGATTATTACTGACTTATGGAATTTTGCATATGATGACAGAGGCTGAGATCTTCATAGTAATAATAGATGGAAAAGAGTAAATATGATAGACACATAAGTTAAGGTGATCGTTCAGTATAAACACCAGCAAGATCTTAAGGCCCCTATCAATTGGAGGGTCATCATTGGAACTGAGTAAAGATATAGTTAAAATTACGTCCTCATATGTGGTCATGGTGTGTAGTGAGGATTTCATGGAATGGGCTACTAGTGGATATTGTGAGTGCATCTTCTATAAATCTTTTTAAAGAAAGACAAGAGGATATTTAGGCAATTCTGGATGAGGTATTCCTTGTAAAAGTTCTTTATTGAATATCTTAGATCATCTTGGCTAATATCTAAAATATTAATAATGCCAAGTTTCTTTCTAATATCTTCATTTTTGTGTTCCTCAGAACTCACCAATTTCCTGTCATTGATCAACTGTTTTATTTCTAACTCAGCCATCACGTCATAAGTTAAAATTGGCTTGATCATCTTGAATATTGCTAGTTTTCTGTTTTGGTCTATGTTGCATTATGATATGCAATTATGTTGTTTAGATATTTTATTATAATTCTACATATTGTTTTTGTTCTCTTACAGTTAAATTTGTTGCTTACACAAATGACTGGAATTTATAGTCAGGCTAAAGTATGCATTTCTGGAGAAAAATGTCTTGACTTAACACCGGGTAAGTTTCTTTTGTTCATAAATTATTACCATCTCATCTTCTTTTTAGATATCCCACTGCCTGTATATGGCAAATAAGTTGGCTTTTTTATAATTCTAAATGTTGCTAATTATGGGGCAGTAATCCGATTTCTACATTATTCATGTCAGTGAATGGTTTGCCTGTTTTGTGGAATGAGGGAGGAAACAAGTTCTGAGAGGAGAACCTCTACCATCTAAGTTGAAAAGCTCTTATATCCTCTCATCCTTGATTGGATTTTAGCCCTATTCTTTTTTCTAGTGTCATCACTAAGATGCTATGTGCAATGGAAATGCTTTTTTAAATTATTATTACCAGACCTTCATGGAGTTGAGAATAATTGTGTGGGAGGTACACACCATTACACACAGTGCTTATCGTGCTTTAAACTTGCTCAACATGAATACATTTGCCACACTATCATGCAATGCATTTTACTTGCCAACCAGTTTCCAATCAAAAAAACTACTCTAAAAGAGGTAAATCGTGAGTAGACATATCGGTACACAATAAATAACGGAAAAAATTCGCGTAGAAAGATTATTTATTAGTATAATTTTCGCCTGTGTGTCACAGGCATCTTCAGTACATTAAGCTCAAAATTAAACACTAACTGACCATTCCAAAAAGCGCCACCTAAGTAGCTGGTGTAAGATAACTAAAAAGGTCAATAACTTTCCTAAAAAAAAAAAAAAAAAAAAAAAAAAAAATTAATACAATAAAAAGTTAAAAAGTTAGTACTTTACAAATCAGCTAATCTTTCCTATCTCCCATAAAGGGGATAGACGTAAGCCGTCGGATCTGTTTAAGTTAGGAGAATGAAGTAGAGTTTCACATGTTTCTTTATAAAAGGCATTCCATGAGAAACTGACTTTTGTGAAGAACTCTTGTCTTTCTCCAACGAACTCTGTGTCTAGTGAAGATGGCATGTTCAGAAAGTGAAGACTTTTCAGGTTTAAAGTATTCAATATAAGATTGGTGTTCTTTTAGCCGTATAGAGGCGGATCTTTCCGTTTGTCCGAAATAAGATAATCCACAAGAGCACGGAATCTGGTAGACACCTGGATGATTAAGATGTGGAAGCTTGTCCTTAGGAGTAGTGAGAAAGGTGGAGATTTTTCTAAACGGTCGAAAGGCAACAAAAATATTCAGTGGTTTTAAAACTTTTGCTATACGTTCACTGATGCCTTGTACATAAGGGATAGTAATGCACGTTATTTCCTCTGTGTTTGAAGAGGAAGACATATTAAAACTACTCAAAGTTCTTTTAATGAAGCAATTCTTATAACCATTAGATAGAAAGGAAGAAGTTATGTATTGTAGTTCTTTCTGTAAAAGATCGTCTGTATTTCTCCCAGACCTACGCATTGGTTCAGATATGTCGATGACATTTTTGCTGTATGGAATGGCTCTTCTGATGAACTTCAACAATTTCTCACTAAGTTAAACGCATTTCATCCTAGGATCAAGTTTACCCTAGAAGTAGAATCAAATAAGCAGTTAGCCTTTTTTAGATCTTCTAATTCTTCGCCAACCAGATGGTAACCTACATTTCTCAGTTTATAGAAAGAAGACTCATACAGGCTATTATATCCATGCGGAATCTCATCACCATCCCAGTCAAAAGGCAGGAACTATTAAAACACTGGTTCATCGGGCCCACTCCTTTTGTTCTACAGACGATCTTTTACAGAAAGAACTACAATACATAACTTTCTCCTTTCTATCTAATGGTTATAAGAATTGCTTCATTAAAAGAACTTTGAGTAGTTTTAATATGTCTTCCTCTTCAAACACAGAGGAAATAACGTGCATTACTATCCCTTATGTATGAGGTATCAGCGAACGTATAGCAAAAGTTTTAAAACCACTGAATATTTTTGTTGCCGTTCGACCATTTAGAAAAATCTCCACCTTTCTCACTTCTCCTAAGGACAAGCTTCCACATCTTAATCATCCAGGTGTCTACCAGATTCCGTGCTCTTGTGGATTATCTTATTTCGGACAAACAGGAAGATCCGCCTCTATTCGGCTAGAAGAACACCAATCTTATATTGAATACTTTAAACCTGAAAAGTCTTCACTTTCTGAACATGCCATCTTCACCAGACACAGAGTTCGTTGGAGAAAGACAAGAGTTTTTCACAAAAGTCAGTTTCTCATGGAATGCCTTTTTATAAAGAAACATGTGAAACTCTTCTTCATTCTCCTAACTTAAACAGATCCGACGGCTTACGTCTATCCCCTTTATGGAAGATAGTACTTTACAAATCAGCTAATCTTTCCTAACTTTTTAACTTTTTATTGTATTAATTTTTTTTTTTTTTTTAGGAAAGTTATTGACCTTTTTAGTTATCTTACACCAGCTACTTAGGTGGTGCTTTTTGGAATTGTCAGTTAGTGTTTAATTTTGAGCTTAATGTACTGAAGATGCCTGTGACACACAGGTGAAAATTATACTAATAAATAATCTTTCTACGTGAGTTTTTTCCGTTATTTATTGTGTACCGAAAAAACTACTCGTCACTATCTTGCTCACGCCCTCTTTATACAGTTTCAGGTAATGGCCGCTTGTTGTACACCCTTCTTCCAGAAATGATTTTCTTCCACATTAACTCTGTAACAACTCCTTAACTTATGTCTGAATTACTTTCTTTCAAGGTTATGCAGTGGTTAACAAACGCTGTGTAGGATTTATCGAGACAAAAACATGTATTCGAGCAATTACTTTACTTATAATTAAGCAAATAACACTTGACGTTTCACACTCTATATCAAGGTCATCAGGAAAACATACATATGAACAAGACACAAGCTACATGACACTACACAAAAGTAAGCTGAATCTAACTGCTTTGTTAATCAATTTATGCTAGTCTGACCTCTGGTGGAAAAAAAAATAAATAAATAAAAATCATAAAATAAAAAATACATAAAATAAAAATAAATACATAAATAAATAATAATTTTTTATATATTGTTTATTTATATATATATTTGTCCGTGCGGTTAGCCTAGTGGCTGTGCTCTTCACAACCATATTCCTGGTGGAAGGAGTGTCTCCTAGGTTCGATTCATGTCGGTGACGTGAGGAGCTAAAGGATCTTCCTCAGCCATAGCCATGTTAGCCGGTCTTGGGCATGGACAGTAGGGTTTTTCCCCCAGTTTATCCTGGGGTTTTTCATCCTGCAAAGCAGGCAAACCGGCCTTGAGAACTTGGCACTACAGGACATAAGACACACCGGGGCATAGAGCTGACACCTTATCCTGTGAATGGCTTGAGGTCCGATGATTAATAAATCCTCGGCACCACAAGATAAAAGAGGATATAAAGAAGATGAGATGATGAGATTTATATATTGAATTATGTCTGAATTCTATCCCCCCCTCCTCTCTTCCTATTCATTAAGCTTTGCAAATAGAGTTCCTTCAATCTGTCTTCATATCCCACATAACAAAGACCAGTTTGTTAGTCTTGCACCTCTAGGTCCTTTCTAATATGTCCTCATCACCCTGAAAATGGTGAGCAAATCTGGGCTAAATAATCCATGTGATGTATGATCAAGGCATTATACAATTACAGTCTCTTTATTTCTGCATGTCGAGATCTTCTGCATCATTACCATAATCTGATGTGATGACTTCAAAATTTGTGCAATGACCCATGAACAGGTCCCTGGATCCCTTTAAGTCCTTTTCCACCACTCTCAGATCTCTTGTCTCCTCTGCCTTGAGAATGTCTTTGCTACATGTATATTTCACATCCAGTCAAATTTCACATTGCCTGCCAAATTTCAGAACCTTACACTTCTCAACATTCAGTTGAGAGATGCTCACTCACTTGTCCACTTAATCTATGAAGTCCTTCAGTAAGGCCATATCTGCTTGATTTCTCATTGTTCTCCTTAATTTTGCATTGCAAACAGATGCATGATTCCAGTTAAATCCTCCCCTATCATTGACATACAAATTAAACAAAAGGTCTCCAAAAAGACCCCTGCAGCACACCACTTGTCTTTCTTCTTTCGAGATACTGTACCCACCACACACAATTTGCCAACAACTTGCTAATCTAGTATCCAGTCCATTCTGTTGCAGTTTATTCTGTGAAGGCTTTTAGTAGACTGCCTCACAAGTTGGTAATTATGAGAGGGGTGGGGTTTGGAAAGTTCTGATAAACACCTAGAAAAAAATTATATTAAGACAACTGATATAACCACAAGGAAGAACATATCTTATATATAAAATTAATTAATTTTTGTTCTGGTGTTTATCAGAACTTTCTAGTTCTGATAAACACCCCCCTCGTAATTACCAACTTGTAAGGCAATCTACCAAAAGCCTTCACAGAATCTGATAATCACTGCTGTACCTTGTCCAATGTTCATTGTTTTGTTATAGTATGTTAGTAAGTTGTACAGATATACAGAATAGCCTATAATTTGTAGCTTTAGCCTTTTCACTACCTTTGAAGTGAAACAATTTTTACTTTCCTCCCACCGTTTCGGAACTTGTATTGTTGCAAGACTTGTCAAATGCGTATGCCATGGCAGATGCTTACTTCCTCGAACGCTCTCGTAAGACACACAGTAATATGTCATCAAGCTTATACCTTACTTTTAAATTAGCTAAGTTAGTCCTAGATGTAAAAGTATATCAAGGCTTCAAATTAAACTCTGATCACTGTATAGTCTTGGTTAAAAATAAATAGTGCAAAATGGCTATCAACTGAGTTACAAAATTTCTTCATTACAAGATTCCCATACTAGGCAATAGCATCAGAAATGCACAGGTTTAAAAACAGAAACCATACATGCAGGGGCACGCCAAGGGTATTTGTGCCCGGGTGCAAACTTTTATCGGCTGCCCCTTAAAAAAAATAACTAAAAAAATTGCATGTAGCATTTACTACAATAAATAAAATAACAATTTATGCAAACCAAAAGTTACGTCTTATTTATTAAAAACACAGAATACATAGTTTCGTGTAGTTATTTTTAACATTTTTTCAAAAACAAAAAAACAAAAAAAAACAATTATTTCTTAATATAAACAAAGATTAATTGCACATGCCTTTATATAAAATTTACTTCACCTGATTTTTTTTGTAGCAAAATCATTTATTATATCCTCCATATCTAAATTAGTAGCAATTTGATGTTCTATGCTAATAAGACTTAAATTGTTGAGTTCTATCCTGTCTGATTGTACTGCGGAGATGATTTTTTATAATTTTCAGCTTTGAAAAGGATCTTTCACCAGTTGTAACAGTCACAGGTATTGTTAAATAAATTCTTAGTGTTATTGACAAATTGGGGAAAACACCAAGAAGATCATTCGAAAATATATACTCAAGTACCGAAAATGCGTTCATATTCTGATTAAGATAGATTAAAATATTTTCTATTTCCTCGCATAATTCCAAGGAATTTATATCTGAATCTTTACCATCTGTTAATTTTATCTCCAAATATTTACAATATTTTAATTTTTCTTTTTTCTCCATTGATTTTAATAAATAATGTCATTTAAAAATTCAAAAACATCATTATGTTCTTTCAATAATGTAAATCTTTCATCAAGTTTTGAAATAGCTATATCAATCATAACTAAATAAAAATTGACTTTGAAATTTTGTTCTTGCGATTCAATAACTTCATCTTCACTTTCATATGAGAATAATCTTTTTGTTTTCCAAGGTCTGACTGTTGGCATACAAGGAAAAATGGGATCACAATCCACTGTATTTGCAATTTCAGTTGCTTCCTCTGATATATTTTTGAATGCCTCATCTGTTCTACAATCCTTTAAATAATTTTTAGGTCTATCAACATTTTCATTATTGTAGACATAATTACGTTTTTGCATCAAATTACTTATGACATTAATTTTCGATAAGATTTGGTGCCATATAACAAGAGAACATATGAATTTGAAAGATTTAATTTTTAATAATAATGATTCAGTTTTGTTCCTTGTGTTGCTATTTCTTGATTTATCTTAATATAAAATGTATAAAGCATGGTATATCTTTTCTAAATTATGCCTTAAAGCTTTTACAGCATCTATGCGGCTTGACCATCTCGTATCACAAACTTTTTTTTAACAGTGAAACTTGGGCATTCCTCTTTTAAAATTTTCCAACGATAGGCTGATTTAGAAAAAAAATTATATATTTTCATTATTTAAATTAAGGGGATATTAAATCCCACATTGTTTCAAAACCAAATAAGAAACTCAAAGATTGAAATCAAAGCGTTTCATCTTTTTTCCAACCAGTTTTTCTGTTTGATCTGTTCATCTTGTTTTTGGGTGTCCTTGTGTCAGATGTCCTGCCCATATTCATTTGGATAGTTTCTTTTGCATCCAAGACTTTTGTCTGTGATCTGATCCATTCCTTCTTCTTTTTATCCATTCCTAGTTATTCCTAGGATGATTCTTGCCATTCTTTTTACCATCATCAGTATTAGTTTTTCCATGTGTTTAATGCCCAGGTTTCTGAGCCATAGGTGAGTACTGATAATATGCATCTGTTGAATACTTTACTTTTCAGGCAGATGGACAAATTATTTTTGAAGATGTAGCTCAATTTCCCAAACGAATACAGGCTAACTGTATTCTTCTTTTAATTTTGCTCTGTAATCCATTTTCAGTGTCAAAAAATTGCCCCAAGTGCACATAAGAGGAAACTATTTCTATTGACTCAAGTTTTCTTGTTTTTGCTCTTAAGTACCTTTCCAAGTACACTATTATCTTTCGCTCTCCTCAAAAACTGCCTGAAATCCATCCTCACATTCTCTTTATGCCCAAATGAAATAATTTGTTCTCACAACCACCAATTCTCTAGATCTTGCATTCTAGCACCACTGCCTCACTTCTGTTATTCTTTCCTTTTGCTTCTGCATTCTTGCTTGCGTTCATTCCATGATTCATAGTCTTTTGCACAATTACTCTGGCTTTCATTCTATCAGTTTGTTTTTACATTTATTGATAACCCAGCCCAACAAAATTTTGCACTTTCTACAGACTAACACCTTTAGTCATCGTCTTTTCATTCTCATCCTCCTCATTCTGCCATGCATACATGCAGTCTTCGTGACCATGATCCATTATTGAAAAATCTATGCCATTAATTACAGTTGATCTTTATACTGCACCACCATTTTGTTGTCCAATGCAAACAGTTAATTTTAATTTAGTAAAGAAAATTAAAATTAGGTCAAGCTACCAAAAATATACAAAATTATATCAAAATACAATTAGCATTACTAATTACTATACAAAATAACACATTTTCTAGAGCTAGACCCCTAGGATTCTGTGGAATCCTCAGAGTATACATTTATAACATGTATTACATGTAATTTCTGTTTAAAAAAAAAAAAAAAAACATTCAGTGAATGGGGGAAATACTAACTTATGAAACTGTCTGAAGATTGTCTCTGTGCTGCTAGCAGATGTGACTCACAAGTTACTATGATGCAGTTAAACACTAATAATTTGTTAAATTTATTTACCAATATGAGTGAATAGAGTAAGTTACTTTCCTTTTTTAAAATAACAGAAGTCAGTAGAACTATTGTTGATGGTGTTGAAAAGTCTACATCAAGTGATCTAAATATGAATTGACTGCTGTAGCTGAAAGTGTGAAGTAACATAAACCCTAAGATTTAAACATGAAGTTTCTACTTTTCAAAGGCATGTTAATATCACATCTCCTCTGGAGTTGAATGCAAAATGAATGTATGATACTTCCTATGTGACATTTAGATTCATTGTACATAGGAAGTATCATATATGCATTTTTTGTTTATTATTTATTTGCTTGTTCAGAAGTTTTACTAATTAATGATTTTATGATATATCAGACTTAAGTCATTTGGAAACAAAACACTAGCAATATCAGAACATTAGAACTGATTTTTTTCTTTTTTGAAGAAAAGAGGATGACTTAAAACACTGATATAGTGTATACCCACAAGTAAGGAAAACAAGTTATCTCTTAGTATCATTTTTGACATCACTTCTCTTTGCAATCTCTCTCTCTCTCTCTCTCTCTCTCTCTCTCTCTCTCTCACACACACACACACACACACCATCTTTAACAAGATGATACTCCTCTCTAATAGTGCAATTTCAAATCATATAATTATGAGTGAAGATACTCATAATGAACATTAAAAAAAAATTAATGTTAAAGATTTATGCTCCTTAGTTAGATTAGTTGATAGACATAGTTGAGAAGGCATGTTACTTATCTTATGCTAAGTATGTCAATTGGGAAAAAAGTAAATTAATAATTTTTTTTTTCATTATCACTTTATCTCATAAGTGTTCATTTAAAAATCAGACTGCATTTCTGTTTGTACTGATGGTATGGCTAATATATTTCATAAACATTCGAACTCATTGAGGAAGATCTTTTTGTCATACCCAGACATCACGCTCTCAGAATTCATTCCAGTTATTCGCAACTCTCCATGCATAAACTCTGCTTCTCACTCCCTTTCTAACATCCTCCTTATACAGCTCCCAGGGATGACCTCTTGTGCTGTCCCCATCTCCCATCATTTTATGAAAACTCTCTTCACTGTTAATCCTATAACACCCCCTTACCAACTTGTACATCTCTATCATATTATCCCTCTTTCTCCTATTCACTATACTCTGTAAATTGCATCTTCTTAACCTTTCTTTATACTCAACATTCCAGACACCAGAAACTACGTTTAGTCAATGGCCTCTGCACATTTTCTAATATCTCTTCTTTTTTGTAAACCAGGTGATCAAATTTTATGGACAGTAGTCCATATGTGGCCTGATCAAGGACTTTTCAATAGAACCAGAATCTCTTTACAAGTCAGTGTCCTCCTCATCATCATTGCCAGAATTTGTGCTTTCCTCAAATGGCAGTATGTCCTCCAAAATTGAGATTCTTATCCCCCATCACTCCAAGGATCTCTTATTTCCTCTGCCTCTAACAATATATCTCCACCAAGTGTAAACTTTACTTTCCATCTTTGTTTTCCAAATTTTAAAATCTTACATTTTGCAACATTGAACAGGCATCCCCACTTCTATGCACACTCACTTAGCCTATTGAAGTCTTCTTGTAAGGCTACCACATCTGCTCTACTCCACATTTGCAGATGATGCAAAGTTTGTCCCAACTTTGCATCATCTGCAAACAGTTTAATATCCCCACCCAAATCTTCCCCAATATCAGTAACATTGCAGAATAAACAGCAATAGTCCCAAAACAGCCTGAGGCACACCACTAGTGATTTTGGGATATTGCTCCCCTCATACACAACTTGCTGATTTCTATCAGATAGTCAATGTCACCTTATTGTAATAAGCAAGTAGATTACTAAAACACAACCTTCCTTTAGCAAATCCATGCTGCCAATCAAAGATAATACTGCTGTTGTCATCCCAGTTCTGGATCCCACTTCTCACTAATTGCTCCAACCTTTTAATCACAATACCTGACACATGAATTGGCCTATAATTTGATGCTCAAGATCTGTCACCTTCCTCATGAAGGGGAGAGCAATCTTTCTTTCTTTTCACCCCTTTGTAACCTGACCCAATATAAGAGTTATATTAAACAAATATGTCAAGGCATACATAAACTCTCTCACACACATTCCTTCAAAATATGTAATGATATATCAAGTCCCACAGCCTTATTAACATCAGGTTTGCTCATTTTCCCATGTACTGCTTGCTCATGGACAGTCAGTCTCTCCTCATTCACTGCTTTCAAACTTTCCATGATGCACAAAGTGTTAGAGTTTTATGAACTGCTCATTAATTATCAGCTATATCCTCTGCCTCAATTATCCTTATACCCAATCAGTGACATCCCATGATAATTATTTTTTTTTTTGCTGGCTATATATCAAAATAACTCCCTACAGTTTTTTGGCTCATTAGCTAACTGTTGCTAATTGCAGCAGTTGCTAACTGCTGCTTTCGCTAACCCTTACCAACCTAGTCACCCTCTTTGCCTGTTCTTTGTACTCCTCATGGAATTAATTATTTCCACTCATCTTATGTTGCCTCCATAATGCCTTCTTTCTATCTTGCATGATTAATTTCTTCATTCATCCATTTCACATCTACCTTATTTAACCTCCTGAGCCGTTGGAATAGATTTAGAATAGCATTCAAGCAGCAATAATCTCATTTCTACCCAACTCCTCATTCCTTGCTACATCTGCAAGCTGTTTCCCGAGCTTCTCATAATCACAAGCCTTGTAGTTCTGCACACACATATATATTTATTTGATTTTTATGGTGCAAAGAATCAAAGGTCTTACTGTGCCAGCACACGTGCATGCGCGCGCGCACACACACACACACACGCACACACAGTAGTACATATGGTAATTGGTTAGCAGGACAATCGCAAACATCCATGCCCTTGGTGGGATTCAAACACATAGCTTCTTGGCTGAAGAACAGATTCACTAATGGCCAACCAGGCCAGCAGTTCCACCTATACCCTTTCTTCACGGAAGTCCCCACATAGCTGGCAATCTCTTTATGGTCACTCTTACCAGCTGGTAAGATTCGACCCCTTTTTATCATTACATCCTCTGATGAGATGATCACATCAGAGACCCTCAATCTTCGCATGCCCTATGTTATATGCTGTATGAGATAGTTTTTCCTCAAAAACTTAAAATTCATTTCTTTACTACTAGTTGCAATCTTGTCATCCCAATCTACATTGCCATAATTAAAATCAGCCAATAATGATCACCCTTTTCCTATTTGCTTGGTTAATTTGCTTATACATTTCATGGTCATCACTACCTGCCACGTTGCCAGGTTTCTAGCAACATCTAAGTATTTCATCCCATTCACCTCTATCTCACACCATACTACCTCAAAATCACTTCACTATTTCCATATTGTCTGTCTACATTGTATGGACTCCTTTTCTATCAGCAATAGCACTTCCCTTTTTTATCTTTTCTCTCTTCATGAAAAACATCATAGTCTTCCATCTCTATTCCTGCCAGCAAAGTTTGGTCGATTGGTAAAGTCTGCTATTAATGGCTCACGAAAAAATAAGTTAAGCAAGTTTGAGCACGGTTAGTAGTTGGAAGGAGAGCAATTGTTTGATGCTCTTGGCACACTCTTCCTCGATGAGTCTTTGGACTCCCTGGAGGTGTCACACAATGATAATTCCTGAAATCAGGATATCATCCTCATCCAACCATATATCCCTTATTCCAACAATTTTTGGGTAAATGATCTCAATCAGTGTATCCATTTCATTTCCTTTTTGTTTCTGATACTTCTAGCATTCTTATACAGACATAACAGCTCATTTCTGAATCTATAGCAAGTTTCACTGGTACCACTTATTAGATGTGGGATCTCCATGTCGTTCTTTCTCATTGTCCATACTGGTGCCCAAACCTAGCTGTTCCCCTTACATCCCAGGCCATTCCATTCTTATTTTGTCTACTCACACTTTCACTTCCTCTTTGAGGATTGACTTTCCTCATTCTTGTTTCTCTGTCCACTCTGAGGCCCCCCCCCCTCCTTTCCCTGTTTGTCTTGAACACTTGTTCTCTCATTCTCTACACTTGAGCTTTCTGCTTCTTCATTCATATGCACTATTTCATTTCTTTCTTACTTTTCTGCTCTTCCACATTGCTTCTTACTTGTCTCGGATTTATTTTATGCACTCATTACTCTCCTTTTCAACCGCATTCTTTCCAAATGACTCGCACCAAAACCATTCAAATTCAGTCCGTGATGAATTGCATTTGAATGGATTTCATACAGTTCAATTCTTCCTTCAAACTCATTCCACACATTAACAAACTGCACTGCCTTTTCTTCACACATTTCTGCTAACATATCTTTCACAATCCTTGCTCTTTGCCTCATACCTGGGCAACACACTTGACTACCTTTCCTGTTATCCTCCTGATATCCATTTACATTCTCCTTTTTCTTTCCAGTCAAGTAATTTGTTCGCACCATCACTGTTAACTCTTTTGCTCGCTTATTCCTCAGCCACTATTCATTTTATCTCCTGGGAAACAAACCTTGTGCATCTTTACATTCACCATGCCTCTAATAATTGAAATCCCATACAGTGCTACTCGCAAGTCTTTTGTTACCTCTTTCATACTAACATCATTCATTTTCATCTTATTCACTCTTCCATACACACCTAAAATTCTCTTCATATCAGCTTGCATCCTGCCTCATCTCTTGCCTCATCCTCAACTCATCTTTCAAATCTTGCATCCGTTTTTTTTGCTATCATTCAATCTTGCTATGCTTGTTCACCATCAGTCCCACTCACCATATTACTCTTAATTGTACTCTGTTTTTTAATGTCCTTATCGCACACTTTATCTTTAGTCACACTATTTTCTTCACTATCAGTTTCACTCTTTTTTAGCATTTGCAACACCATGTTCCATACTCTGATTTAAACAAGTCTTGTGGTCTGTCAGAATATTGCACATTTTGGAATATACACTCAATCCTTTCTTATTCAACGTTTCCAAATAAACATCTGCAACATCTTCCCAAACACACATTCATGACACTGTACCATTCTTGAATAATCCATGCCATTTTGTTTAATTTGTCTTTCATGTCAACCTGCGCAATGATCTACCTTTCACCCCCATTTTGTACCAGAGTGAAAACAAGAAATGGCGAGTTTAAAGTAATATTGCCTAAAAATTTACCCAAGCACCAAGTTTTACACTCAGCTATCACACATAGTAACACTCAACCTAAAAATTGGACAATATCGTCTCACAATAAATATAAAATTAACTTATCTTGTCGCAGCACATGACTGATGTTTATCACTTGCCGCTTATAACTAGTGATGTTTATCACTGGCAGGCATTATTAAATTAAAGTTAAATTTAAAAAAAATTAATATAAATAAGTCATATTTGTTCTAAAAATTATTAGCCTTCTTTCAGATTTAGAAGAAATTATGGCCAATGTGATCAAAGATCCAGATCTTGCTCAAAAAGCATGGATAGGATGGAGAAATGTAGCGGGTAAACCAATTCGGCAGAAATATTTGCAGTGGGTGGAGCTTGCTAATGAAGCTGCAAAACTGAATAGTAAGATTCTGAATAAATTTATCAATGTTTTTATTTTTTGTTCATTACATATTTCTTATCAGAATCATCAATTAGCAACTGAGTTTTTTTTAAATATATGTAAAGAACATTTCAGGAAACTTTATTGCATAAAGTGAACTAAATGATATAATGCATTTAATGAATTTTTGCGAAGGTATTACTATACATAGACTTTTTTTTTTCCCCTTGCAAGTTAAATATTTCAACTTTAGATTTTGGCTCCATTATATAAGGCCATGTTTGGACTACTGTACACAGATTTGGTCACTAGGTTTTCAAACAGATGAAGAGATCTTGGAATGACTCTAAAGTCAAATGACTAAGGTAATTTCTTTCTGATCTCTGGAATGTTAAATATGAAGAAAGGTTGAGAAGATGCAATTTACAGTCTAGTAAATAGGAGGAAGAGAGGTGATATGATAGAAATGTACAAGTTGGAAAGAGGTCATTATAGGATTAATGTTGAAGTAGTTTTTCATAAAATGGTGGGAGATGGGGAGAGAACAAGTGATCATCCTTGGAAGCTGTATGAGGAGAATGTGAGCAAGGGAGTTAGGAGGTTTTTGTAATGAGTTGTGAATATTTGGAATTCATTGCTTAGCATGGTGTCTGCAGAGAATTTGAATACCTTTTAGGGCATAGTATGATGATCTGTGTGTATGACAAAGGACTTCCTGGATGAGTCTTTGACTCCATGATGTTTTAATAATAACATCCAGGGATGACCCCTTGTTCTCTCCCTACTCATGTGATGAATTCTCCTCTTCCTCTCATCTCAACTTTGCAATCTACACACCTTCAACCTATCATTATAGAAAGCATTTCACAGACCTGTTACCAGATTACTTCTCTCTGAATCCTTTCTGCTTTCTGATCCCCAGAAATCCAGGTGAACAAATTTGTAATCTGTTCAGAGTAGTCAAGATGCAGCCTTATAAAGAGGGGTGGGGGGGGGAGAGAGAATAATCTTCCTGTCTTTACTTGTCAATATGTTCAACATACTAGTAATCCTTTGAGCTATTTTGCAAATTTTTGCAGTATGTCCTTTGAACTTCAAACCTCTGTCCACCATCACCCCTCCCCTTCTATAATCCCTAGTCTCATCAATTTTCTATAATCCAGTATCATCAGTATGATGCAAAGTATGTAATCGTTTCATCTTTCATCTTCTCAACAAACAACTGAATATCTCTGAACTCTTCTGCTATGTTATTAATATACAAATTAAAGAGTAGTAGCCCTATTATGGAGCTCTGGATATTCCATCATAGAACATTAACTTATGCAATTTAAGCTTCATGCAGTATTTTGTCAAATGATTTTTGTCAATTCCAGCACTATCAGGGTGTAATCATTTCCTTTATCCAATTCTGCCATTTATTATTCTTCTTCTTATTATTTAGGCCTCCATGGAGTCAAGAGACTCGTCGTGGGAGGTCCTTCTTAAGAAACACAAAGTCTATCATACCACTGCTTGAACTCATTGACTGTTCTTGTTCTCACCACTCTATCAGGCAATGCATTCCACGGTTACCACCCTCTATGCAAAGAAACCACTCCTCACCCTCTTGCTCACAGCATCCTTCCATAACTTCCGGGGATGGTCCCCTTGTCATTGTTCCTTCCCACTGTTCCACTAAGCAAAAGAACTCCTCACTGCCCACCCTGTAACTGCCTCTCAACAATTTAAAAGTCTTGATCATATCACCTCTCCTTCTTCTATCCACTTCTATTATTTTATTATAAAATGCAAAGAAATAACTAAGACAGGACCTACCCTTTACAGACCTGTACTGTCTCCCCCCCCCCATGTGCACCCATACAGTATAATCTTCCTATCCATCCATTGCTGATTTTTACCTTTAAACCAACTTTTCCAATACTTTAACCACCACTCTTGAGATGCTAATTGGTCTGTAATTGTTGTTACTTCTGTCTGTGAGCCACTTTCACATAATCAAACTATTTTGTCCTCTTTCCACTCCCATGGAATCTTGTTAGAGCTCAGTCTTGGGTTAAACAGCTTTATTAGGGCACTGCCAAGTTGTTTGTGCATTCTCATAGTACATGGGCTGACCTACTATCCAGTCCCACTGCTGTATTCACTTGATATATCACTCACTGTTTTATATATCAGTTTTATATATTACTGTTTCATGTAATATATAATGTAACAGTAATATATAAAACATAATATATATGTTTTATATATTACTGTTTCATATATCAGTGAGTGATATGAGAAGTGATATTTCACTTCTCATATCAACTTCTGTCTCATTAGTATTGCAAAGCTTCCACCTGGGTGATACACCTTTTCAAGTGATGCTCTTAATAGTCCAAATATTTCTTCTGCTTCTGTCACTTTTTCTACCATCAGCTCTGAGTAAAGTTATCCTTCCATAATCATTCTTTCTCTTAATTTCTACATAACAAAACTCTTTTGGATTTACTTTGGCCTGCTTAGGTAATAATCTGATTTAGCCTTCCTTGCAATTCTAATTATCCTTCTTGACTGCACTTTGTATTGTTCATGAGCATGCTGATCATATTTTTGTTTTATATTCCTTCCGCAATTTTTTTTTTTTTTTTTTTGCAGCTCCTAATTTGTGTTATTACTGTTTCATTTAATCACTGGTCGGGTTTATCCTCCTAAACCTAGCTATGCAGCTCGATACTGACGCTCTCTCTCAAACAATTCATGACCACTTCCCATGCACTGCTGATATTCTTTCCTTGTAGCTTCTTGTGTCATGCAAGTGATCCAAGCTGCCACTTAAGTTTGTCACAATCACCAGTTTTGTAGTTTCACATAAATTGATTAAAAATTCCACATGCTGGGCAATTTCACAGAACAACACTGCATGGCCATTTTCCCTGATTGCAGGAAGAGTTGGTACTGCAGTTATGAATAGACCTTCTGATGCTATTACCAACACTGCATGGCCATTTTCCCTGATTGCAGGAAGAGTTGGTACTGCAGTTATGAATAGACCTTCTGATGCTATTACCAGATCCAACCCTTTGAAGCTGATGATCCCCTACATCACATGCTGTTTTGGGTAATTATTCCTTAGTAATATAAATTCTGTTTCCATATTCCATATCCCTTTCCCTCTTTCCAACCTGTATCCCTATAGTTGAAGCACCCCCCCCCCATGATAATTGCTCAGCCTGCACTCATTCTGCTAATCCCCCAATGTATATCTCCGTCTTCCTCTGAACCTTCAGATCTATAGTAGCAGCAACAAAGAATGCACTACTTGAAAAGAAGTCAACACTCCTTCCCCCATGGGCAAGGTACATTGTGCCATGAAATGAGTCATGTGTTTGTAACTGGTATAAATTGGAGGAATATGATACTCCTAGGTCAGTGCAACTGTGTCCAGGTGCAATGGCTGCAAAAAAGGAACTGATGGAGTTTGAAAGAGGCATTATGATGGGATACCACGTTGCAGGCATATTTGTTTGGTAAATTGTTGAAAAATTAGGCCATCCCAGGTCAACAGTCAGTGATACTATACTGTGATTGAAGCACAGGGAGTCAACTGCAAGTGCTACTGCAGTGGGTGACTCACCACACTCACCGAACATAACCATAGGATGCTACAAAGGATAATATGCAAAAAAATGCCATTTGTTGGCCAACACATTAAATGCAGAGTTCCGAGCATCGACTGGTAATAAATCGCACAAAAACATTCAGACCTGAGGCTCGCATGGGTTTCCATGGTAGGATCTCAATATACAAGCTGCACATTACCAGAACGAACATGCAACATTGTCTTTAGTAGTGCAAAGAGCATGTACAGTGGCAATGGAAGCTTGGAAAGCTGTGTTATGGAGAGAGGAATCACGCTACATCCTCTACCAAGCAAATGGGTGCGGGTGTGGCAGATGCCCAGTGAATGTCTCTTACCAAAGTGTATAATCCCAACTATGAAATTCAGAGGTGGCAGTGTGATGATATCTTGTTTTTCCTGATTTTTCCTCAGAGCTCTGTTTGTGATGCCACAAACACTGAACTCAGAAAGGTATCTGAACATTCTGTACATTGCAAAAATGTTCCATCTTTATGGTGTTTTTATGGAACTGACCATTATCTCCTTCAGCAAGACAGTGCATCATAAGGATGCTGCTGTAACTACTTGGTTTGTGGACATGAATGTCACCACACTTGACAAGCCCACACAGAGCCCTGATCTCAACCCTATTGAACATCTGTGAGATGAACTGGAGATGAACAGGTGAAGTCAATAGATGTCAGCCCCACAACAGTCCAGGACCTCATTACATTCCTACAGGAAGAATGGTCCAAAATTTCTATTAATTGCTATCATATGCTTTTGAAAAGTATGCCGCATAGGATTGCTGTAGTCATTGTAGGGAAAGGAGTTCCTACATCTTATTCAGGTGGACACCATGTCTGTTTATTTCTCACACTATGGCATAAGTTGACTTTTTTTTCCAATCAGCGTATATTTTATCTTATCAGCTACTATCTCACATCAGATGGCCTCAAATGAACCATCTCCTACAGATCTAAAATCCACCTTAATTTCTAATTTTGTTATTGAAGCATTTCAGCTGTCATTAATAATATCCCTTCTCCTGCCCTATTTCCTCTGTCTTCTCTGAAAATACAATATCTGTCATGTTCTATCCATGTAACTACATCATTCTCTGTCAACTAGGTCTCATTGATGTGCTGATTTTCTGGCCAATCAAGCTGACCAGTGCAAAAAAACTCTTCTTGTTTATTTCTGATTCTTCTGATATTCATGTCTATGCAATCCTCTTGAGCCAATGATTATTCTTGCATAATGTAATTACCAGCCTATTCATATTCAATGCCTGGGAAACTGCACCAAGCTGTTCATGGTCATTTTTACACTCATGCTCATTAGCTCCAGTGTGTATGTTTCTATGGAGTAATTTCTGTCCTCGATCATTTGTCCAGCAGCGGCAAGACACATACACTTGATTTTACCCCCCCCCCCCATATTTCCAGTTTCCCTGATTCTGCACTTCCAACTTCTCACTGAACAACACTTTTCCAAACCTCTAACTCTGAAACCATTCAAGCGCAGTCCATCAGGCATATACAAGTTCTTTTGTCCATCAGATTCATTCCATACATCTATAAACTGTACACCATTCTTCCTGCACGGTTTTCTCTTTGACTTCTTAGCAATCATGGCCCTTTTCATTTCTGTGCTATCATACTGAGGCAGCACTTGCAATTTTACTTTATCACTGTTAACTTTTTTAGCAAGTGGTTCTCACCTAATAAATTACTGGACATTTCACACCACAGAAACCTCAGTTCATATCACATCCATATCCTCTTCAGCTTCCAAAAAAATTTCTGCTTCTCTCCTTAACTGCTAGCACTTTGTAATTTCCAAATCCAACTGACCTTAAAATATTGTTTTCACATTTTGGATGATACACCAAACCCTTTTAAACAATTCTTGATCAAAATATAGAAGAGATCAGTCTACTTAATAGGTAACTCCTCTTGCATTTTTTTTTTTAATAGGTATTTTCATGGATGTTTCACTGGTTCAGTGAAACATCCATGTCATTCCTTGCTCATGTAAGAACACAAGCTGCTACTGGTCAGTATCCATACAGTTCAATCATATTGAGCCAACTTTTCATCTTCCTTCATCCCATATCCCCTCTCTTTGGAACAGCATTCCTACAGTTTTTTGCAATAAATACAATCCCTGCTGCCAACTTTTCAAGAAACTTGTTCATGGAATTCTCTCTCTCTCTCTCTCTCTCTCTCTATTTGCCCACACACACATTACAGTTTTCTTAGCTTCTTGTGTGTGAGATCAGTATAAAATATTTAGGACAAATACCATTTTTAAGACTTAGACATATGTTTTGTTTTATGAAATAACTGTTTCATGAAAATTAATAATCTTGAGTAAATTTTTTAGAAGAAAGTCACTATCAGCTCAGTATAATTGGGCAAAATTTATGTATAAAAAATTTATTTTGATATTGCTTTTCTAGGCTTATTCATTATTTGTGTATTCTATCTGATTGCACTCATTCTTAAATATTTTAACTTATTATTATTATAATTATTATTACATCTGACCTTCATGGAGTTGGAGACTCATCGTGGGAGGTACACATGCACACAATGCTCATCCAATCATGCTTTAAACTGATTCAGTGTGTCAACATTTGCAACACACTCAGGCAATGCATTCTGCTCACCAACCACTCTCCATGCAAAGAACCTTCTCCTCACTCCTCTGCTCACACCCTCCTTTTATACAGTTTCCAGAGATGGCCTCTTGTTCTACTCTCCCATTCTATGAAAAATCTTTGCCATGTCAATCTGATAACAACCACTAGTTTATGTCTCGATCATACCCCCCCCCCTTCCTCCTATTTACGAGGCTCTGCAACTTATATTCTATCAATCTGTCCTCATACTCTACATTCCAAAGAATATGGACCACCTTTGTGAATCGTCTCTGTACCCTTTCCAATATATCCTCATCACCATGAAACCCAACGACCAAATCTGTGCACAATAATCCATATGAGGTCTGATCAAGGCCTTATACAATGACATCATAACCTCTATTTTTGCATGTCAGGATCCTCTGCATAATTGCCATTATCTGATGTGACATCATCACAACTTGTGCAATGTGGCCCTGAATTTCAGATCCTTGTCCACCATCACTCCTAGATCTCTCATCTCCTCTACTTCCTTTAAAGTTTCTCCATCAAGTGTATACTTTGCATCCCATCATTGCCTATCAAATCTCAAAACCTTACACTTTTGCAACATTGAACTGACAGTTCCATTTACTTGCCCATTCATGCAATCTATTCAAGTTCTCTTGTAAGGCCATAACATCCACTTGACTCTGCAGTGCTCTCCTGAGTTTTTGCTTTAATTTTATTGCATTTGTTTACAAGAAATATAAAAATGAATTTCACACTGGAAGATGTGTTGTATTGAATATCTGCTTCAAATGTGACATGAAAGCAGCGAGTATTTTGCCCTTTCCATTGATTAAAAATATCCATATTATAACATGAAAGTTTCCATATTTTGTTCTGCCATTAAGAGCAAACTAATAAGTTGGTCCTCTACTTAAGATGTGGTTTTATAAAAATCCCATCATAAGTTGAAAAAGGTCATAGGTCAGAAATTACTATGCTAGCCATAAGGATATGTTAATAATTAACGTGCCTGAATGATAAAATGTGTAGATCTGTTTTGTTATATTTTTAACTGATTTTACTCTTTGTTTATAGTGAAATAATACAATGTACAAATTATATAACAAAATTACTATATATGGTACTATACTGCAAGTATGGAGCAAGGGTCGTTCTTCAGAGCTGCTGCTTATTAATTGGTCAGTTCATCAGAAGAGGCAGGGGAGACTAGATAATAACATTTGCAACAGTTCTGAAGATGGTTCACAAGATGCATAACTCATGGAAGGTCTAGTCTCATCTTCATGACAGCAGAAGTGAGCCTCTTGAAAAATTTCTACATTATGTCCAACTTAGTCTGCATAGGCTTTCTTTTCTAATCTTCATAATTTCTGTATAGCAAGCAATTTCAGTTTGCATCATTCTCCGACTTTGATAAATCTTTCCATGTTGGGATTCATTTCCTCAAACAACTGCACTGCCTCATTAGCAAATGCATTCACGCATTTTCTCCTTGCAAATGTTTTGGGCCCTCAGCTTTTACTTGTAGTTCTTCTGCTGTTTACTCTCTCTTCTGCAACTTTTGCTTGACAGATCTTCTTCCACAGCTTTCACCAACCATTCTACATCATTATTGTCAACCTCCAACTCTTTAGCTGGAGGTTGTCACCAGTTTCTTTAAGGATTGTTTCTGTTTAATCCTGTGGATGAACATATATTTTCAAGCAGCTTCTTCCAAACACCATTCATACATTCTGCTGTAATCTCACAATATTTTGCATTTGTAAGATATCATATTAATTCCAAGCGTCTGAGAGTTTTCTCACTATGAATAACAGCAATTGCCTAATCAAAAGTATTTATTTAATTAAGTTATTTTTATTTAAATTTAAGTTATTGCTGCCTGCAATGATACTCTGGTCCATTCAGGAGTGAAGTAGTAGTGAATGTGTTAATGGGATAGTCTTTGTAAGTATGAGTGGTCATAAGTTTCATATTGTAAGTCGAGGCCTGACTGCATATTATAAAAGGACTAGAAATATTAAATAGACTAAATGTGATTATTTTTATCTCTTTATAAAATTAGAACTATCCTGCATGCTGGTGACTACACATTTTTTTGCTTTCAGAATGAAAACTAATATGGTTAATGTTCTCCTGAATTTGAAGGACTGTCACACTTTGTAATGTTGAGATAATTAATGGCTTATACTTTTTATCCATGTGATATCAATTCTATCATAATGTTTTATTATTATTACTATTATTACGGGCAACTCCAGGGAGTCATTAGACTCATCGAGGGAGGCCCCAAATCATATTCATCACAACTATTTGACATTCGTACAGTATCTATCATACCTCGCCTTAAACTCATTCACCGTCACAGCATCCACCACAGACTCAGGGAGCGCATTCCACTCATTCACTACTCTAAAAGTAAAGAACCCAGCTCTAACACCTTTACTAACCACACTTTTGCCCAGTTTCCATGGATGTCCCCTAGTCCTCCCACAACCAGCCCTGTTCTCAAAAATATCTTCTGAATTAATTTTATAGAAACCCTTCAGTAATTTGAATGTCTCAATCATATCTCCACTTCTCCGCCTATCAACCAATTTTTGCAACCCACAAATCCTCAACCTGTTCTCATACGGTTCATTCCACAGACCTGCTATCATCTTGGTCACTCGCCTCTGGATCCTCTCCGCCTCCTCCCCATCAAGAAGAAACCTAGGTGACCAAATCTGAGCACAGTAGTCTAGATGGGGTCTTATCAAGGCTCGATACAGAGGAACATTAACCTGCTTGTCTCTGCTTGTCAACGTATTCTTCAGCAACCAAGTGATTTGATGAGCTGTTTTGGTCACTTTTGCAATGTGTCCCCTAAATTTCAATTCCTTATCTACCAACACTCCTAAATCTCGTGCCTCATCAATTTCCTGGAGCACGGTTCCACCAATGCAGTAAACTGCCGCCAATCTTTTCACCCCAAAATGCATAACCTTACATTTTGCCACATTAAACTGACATCCATTCTCCTTAGCCCAGACCTCCAATCTATCCAAATCATCCTGCAAAATTTTGACGTCATCTGCATTCACTATTGCCCTACCCAACTTCGCATCATCCGCAAACAAATGAACTGTTCCTCTCAGATCATTTCCTATATCATTTATGAACAAATTAAACAGCAGTGGTCCAAGAACAGATCCTTGTGGCACACCACTAGTCACAGGCCGTCTTGTGGACTCTACTCCCGAGTAAACCACTCTCTGATATCTCTCCGTCAACCACCCTCCTATCCATCTCACCAACCCTATATCCATTCCCATATGCTGCAATTTACTGATTAGAATTCCATGTGGAATCCTGTCAAAGGCCTCGGCAAGGTCCAGTAGAATCACCGTAAACCCATTACCCTTATCCAGTTCAGCCGTCACTGTGTTATAATACGTGAGCAAGTTACTGAGGCATGACCTACCCTTCACAAAACCATGCTGTCCCCAATACAGTATTCCATTTTCTTCTATCCAATCTTGTATTTTCCTCTTGACTATTTTCTCTAAGACCTTGACAATGATTCCTGATATGCTAATCGGTCGGTAATTTACAACAGCAGTCTTGGAACCACCTTTATGCAGTGGAACTATTTTCCCCTCTTTCCACCCGCTCGGGACTAACCCAGACCCGAGACTCAAATTAAACAAAATGGTCAAGGGTACTGACAATTCTTTAGCTGCTTCTCGTACAACACGAGCTGGTATACCATCCAATCCCACAGATGTATTGACATTGAGGTTATGCAATAGACTACTCACCTCCACTTCATTAACCATAATTCCCGTATAATCTACTGGTTTATTCGTTTCTGCATTGTCACCACCTGGATGATATACTTTTGCAAAGTGCTCACTCAGTAACTCAACTATCTCAACTGATTCAGTTACCTCCCTACCATCGGCATTCTTTAAAATCAATCTGCCATGTACATTTTTCCTTTTACTTGCTACATATCTAAAAAACTGTTTAGGATTCTCTTTAGCCTGCATGGCCAATGTTCCTTCGTAATCCTTTTTTGCTTTTCTTACCACACTCGTCACCCTTCTGGCCTGCGCTTTATATTGTTCATGTGCCTGCCGGTCACCCTTTTCCTTAAATTCCCTCCATAGTCGTTTCTTTTTTTGCAACTCAAGCTTAATGGTGTTATTCATCCATTTAACCCCTACTTGATTTATTATTCGGACTCTAGGTATACAGTCAGCCATTGCTTCATGCAAGCACTTCTTAACTACCTCTCATGCACTATCAACTTCTAGTCCTTGCAGTTGTACATGCCATGGCACTGAACCAATCAAACTCCTAAGCTTGTCATACTTTCCAGCCCAATAATTCCACATGTACCCTGTCTTAATTGAAAATTCTGCACCTTTAGCCACCTCCCAAGTTAAGACCCTATGATCACTCTCACCGATTAGTGGCAATGTGGTCATATTTGTTACAGCCAAATCCTCAGATGTAATTACTAGGTCAAGCACTCTCTGACCCCTAGTATTTTCCATTACATGCTGTCGCAGATAGTTATCCCTTAATAACCGCATAAAATCCAGTTCCTTCCTCCCGTGTGTCCTCTCCTCACTCCAATCAATGCGACCATAGTTGAAATCTCCCATAATAATCACCCTCCTTCCACCCATTTCTTCTATTTACTTGTGCATACTGTCACCACCATCTTTTCCATCACCTGGTCTATAGCAGCACCCAATTGTTTATTTATTTCTGCTAGCCACAATCTCACACCAAATGCCCTCAAATGTGCTCTTTTCTCTATCCTGCAATTCAACTTCTATTCTCCTTGGCTGGAGCTCATCAGCTATCATCAACAATACTCCTCCCCCCATTTTATTCTCTCTGTCATTCCTGAACACACTATACCCATCACATTCAATCCCACTAGTTACAGGGTGTTCGGGATAA
Source organism: Typopeltis vanoorti (assembly GCF_054136105.1). Taxonomy (NCBI): domain Eukaryota; kingdom Metazoa; phylum Arthropoda; class Arachnida; order Uropygi; family Thelyphonidae; genus Typopeltis; species Typopeltis vanoorti. The sequence continues at coordinate 121,268,731 of NC_143549.1, forward strand.
ATTTGACAGTTTCGTAAGGAAAAAGAAAATCTTCTTTGTATCTATTAAATTTAATGAATTGACAAAAAAACATTACAGGCAGAGTTAATTACAATACTATCAACAAGATTTACTCAAAATAACCACCATTAGCATCAATCACAGCTTCAATTCTGCTTCGGAACCTCGAACAAGCTGATGCTACAGTCTCCCTGAGAAGGGCCGCAAAAACTGTTTTAATTTTATCCATTAACTGGGCTTTTGTATTACTGGAAGTGCGATTGGTGTCTTTTTCAACTGCGCCCCATACAAAATAATCCATGGGGTTAAGGTCTGGGGAGTTTGGAGGCCAAACATTTGGACTGGTGAAGTCGTAGAAATTTTCAGACAACCATTTTTGACTTTTCCCAGAGGTGTGGCAAGGGGCCGAATCCTGCTGCCATACATACGGCCTACCATTGGCTACCCTTGTTATCCAGGGCTTGACTACAGTTAGCAACTCCACGAACAAAGCCCGAATTCCAATGCCAGGGTTCTTCAGCACCTGTTCCTGCAGATTTGCGAGGAATTCTGCTGTACGAACGCAATCAGATCGTCTGCTAGGGATCTTTCTTCTTGCTACATCCTCGTAGTCACCATTGCAAGTCTCTAGTTCATGCCTGATTGTTTTTACTGTATTCAGGGAGCATTGGGCAGCAGTCGTAATATCCTTATTTTGATGGCGGGCACGAATCATCATGATACAAGTTATTCTCTTCCATGATTCAGGTGGGTTCCAGCTATCCATCCTTTCTGACATCTTGTATATGAATGAAGAAGGATCCAAACTTTTAAATGAAGAGAAGTGTGTGTTAATACATGTAACTTACGGAAAAATATAATTAATTATAAATATGTCAAATTTATCCCGAACACCCTGTATATCATCTACAGTCAGCCATGTTTCACTAATACCTATAACCTGTGGTCTGGAAGTGCCAACCATGGCCAAAAACTCTTCCTTCTTGTTCCTAATACTCCTAGTATTAGTGTACATGAATTTAAGACCCCCATTAGCCCCAACCCTACCTTGATGCCTTATATTAACTATCCCACTCAGATTTGTTGTCCTTATTTGCTCTGGCATATTATATTCATTCTTACATTCAACTGCCTCCATAAGGACTGTATCTCTACTCCCACCCCCTAACAAATCTAGTTTCCCTGAATTTGCACATCCACTACATTCAGCAACACTTTCTCAAGTCTTCTTACACCGTAACCATTCAAATTCAAGCCATCCATCTTATATAGATCCTTTCGCCCATCAAACTCACTCCACACATCCACAAATTCCACACCACTCGTCATACATAACCCACGCATAAAGTCATTTGCAATTATAGCCCTCCTTTTAAACATTTCACTGTCATACCGTGGCATAAGACTAATCATTCTAACTCTCTCACTCTTTTCTTTTGCTACCTCAAACAATTCATTCAGGTCTTCTATCATTTCCATTTTATCTCCTTTCAAATCATTCGTACCTGCCATAACAATCATTTCTTTCACCCTTTCCTTTTGCTCTCTAATAGACGCAGTTACGTCCTTTATGGTCGCACCAGGTTGGTACGATTTTGTCAAATCCTCTACTAACACACCTCGTACTAACGAGTCTCCATACAGCACTCTATCCTTCATTTTGTTCATGTTCACATTCATACGTCTATTTTTCCTGTCATACCTTTTATTATTGGTTGGTTCATTCAGTCTACTTTTGTTCATGCACTCTAGCTGCTGTTTTGCTCTTTCTATCGCACTATTCAACAACGCGATCTCACTCAATGCATCTATCTCATCTTTTTTGTTCTCTGAGAAACCATTTATACTATCATTCACACTTTTTACATTCACACTCTCACAATTTTCATGTACAACCTTGCCGTTTCTTGTCATATCCCTATTTCCTTCATTCTGAAGGTTGACAAAAAATATCACACTCACGATCCGAAATACACTTCAATTCCGCATTCTCCCTACATTTTCTACACACATTCAATCCTTTATTATCATCTAACCACACTCCGACCGCACTCCACAAAGCGTACATTTCACAGCTAGTACACTGACTCATTTCTTTTATGCTACCGTTCTTTGATAACGATGGCGAACCTTCATTACTGGCCGCCATTTTCCTTCGCACAGGTGCCATACTTATCTATAACGTGTTTTGTCAAATTATACGTTATAACACACCAAAAATAGACGCACTAAAATACGCAAGGCAAACAAAACAAAACAAAACTACACAATATTAAGTAATTTGTATCGATAACTTTTGGTGAATGATGACGCATTGTAACCAGTAAGATTAAAGGTTCAATCATCATATTCTAGAGAACAAATGTGGAACTTATCTCAACTTGTTTCAGCTCTCTAACCAGGAGGATAATGGAAAGAAAAGTCTGCCACTAAACAGACATTACCAGAAAAAGAATTGGACTCGCAGCTTTTTGGTTAGAGATTGGACTACCCACTTGGTAGTCTGATTGTTAGCCACGATAACAATCTAATTATCATTTAGAGACCTCTTTTAGATATTAAAGAAGTTGTGCAATAAATACCTTGTCCATAGTTGAAGTTGATTATTTATTTTTTTATTTTTTTCACTAGATTTTATGCTGTACTAATAGTAACTTCAATTTTTATAATATGAACTCAATTGTAAAAAAAAGTTATTATTTAAATTATATTTTTTATTATGTTGTTTTAACAACTTAGATTTTCAAGATTTATCTGGATTGTGGCTTGAACCTTATGAATCTGAATCATTTAAAGATGATATTGAAGAATTATGGCAAGCAATACGTCCTTTATACCAGAAACTACATGCTTATATACGAAAAAAGTTAAGAGAGAAATTTCCTAATAAAATGCCCAAGGATGGAACAATACCAGCTCACATGTTAGGTAATGTAAAAATTTAACCTTACTCTTTTGTTATTTATCTCTTATTTCATTTTTCTAAATATTTATTCTTATAGATATTGATTTCAACAGTCAGTATATTTATTCAGAACAGTGCTTAATTTTATGTAAATAGGAGAATAATTTCAAAACTTTTGCATACAGTGTATGTATAGCAGGATGTGGCTAGTTTATTTTCTGTTTCTAGTGTGTGCTCTTGTTCTGTAAAATAAGAACTTCAAAATGGAGGAAGAATCTAGCTCAAGATGGATATAGGGCAATAATCAGTATTTGTACATCAAAATTGAAACCTTATGCAGATGTCAACTGAGATTCAGTACTTTGTCAAGTTTCTGGAGATTGTGAAGTGGATTGCAGCACAGTATCATGTGCAATCTTACTTCCATGAAGGTCAGACAAGCAATGAGATCCAAGAAGTAACAGTCTGCTAGATGAAGATAAACCCAAAACCTGTAGTGAAACAACTTCTCCTTCCACATCTGTTTTCAGAATTCTTTCTGAAATTTTTAAAGAGAAATATTGTTACCAAAACTTCTGCATCATTATGATCTTGAAGGCAGACAGTTTTTGAACAGCATTGCTACAATAGGCATGGATGTGAAATGTTGAATCTCTGAACTGAAAAGTCCATCCTCAGTGGAAATCCAATTCCTCCTTTCCCAAAAAATGGGATCATTGACAGTTTGAAGGTTAAGTTCATGATGGCTTATGATAAGAATGAAGTGATAGTAACAGAGTACCTGCTCACAGTCGACTGTAACAGCATACTACAGGAAGTTTCTGCAAGACATTCACTGACCAAAAATTCTCAGAAGAAGACCTGATATGTTCAAAGCTGGATTTCTCATTTTGCCTGATAATGAAGCTGCACGTTTCATGCAAAGTATGGGATCTTATGAAAAAATGGATGGCGAATGCTTTTTCATCATCCTCACTCTCTTTGACCCCTCAAGATTTTAGTCTGTTCTCTAAGTTGAGAGAATCGCTCAGTGGGAACATGCTTTACTGTCATTGAGGTTTCTGCTGAAATGACCTGACTTTACCAAATACATAAAAAGAGAGTATGTTGACAGGAATTCAGTTTCTTTTGGTTATATATAATTTGTTTTGTAATTTCTTATATAGTAATCTCTCAGTTATTCATTCACTTTGGAAATCGGTTTTTTTGCTGATTAATTAAGATTAACCTCCAAGCAAACAGTTAAATGAATGTATGATTATATATATGTTCCAAAACAGGCTGACTATTCAAATAACCATTCAAGGATTTTTTAATTGAATATCTGCTTTATTTGAAGGATGAATCATTGAGAGATCACTTTATTTAATTTCTACATTTATTCATTTTATGCCATTACAACATTCATTCCTGTAATCTGAACTGTGCAATTTAAGCTTTGAAACATATATCACTAGAAACATGAATAGTCACTAAATCACCTTATTATACAAGTAATCTTAATCTCTTTTGTCTTAATGCTGCCATTCCATATAAGATTAATATATGTCCATATGATTAGGCACAACCCTTAATTTTCTAATTAGTAATTCAGACTTTAAAATATAATTTGTATTATAAAACATTTCAAAAATAATTTTCAAAATATAGTTATGGCATTTGAAATAATAACTAAATTATTGAATTGTTCAGGAAATATGTGGGCACAAGACTGGAGTTACTTATTAGAGTTTGTAAAACCATCCAACAAATCTTCACTTGATGTCACCTCCAAGATGAAAGAGCTGGTATGTGTATCTTATTATTACTCTGTTATACAATACGAATATTATTTTGATGTTATGAGAAATTATCAATCAGTCTACTACTATATAATTAGTCATGATTATTATTTACAACACACATTCACATGCACCCCACTCTGATTGATGTTTAACTCATAATTCGTTTTTTTTTGTTTTTTTTTGTATTGATAGATTTAGAAAAATTTGTTCTCTTAAAATGTCTCCTCATATGTTATGTTTATAGTGAATTGCTCTTGAAATACTTGCTTGAATTTTAATAATTAACTTAACTCAAGAAGAGTTCTGACCTGTGGTATGTGAGTACCATAGATAAACTTATTGAGACAAAACTTTGAACTTTTTAAAGCCACTTCTAATAATCAGGATTAAGTCATTTTACACCACCTAAAGACATTTGCAAACACATATAAGCAGTGGATTTAAATCCCTGTTGCTAACTAGGGCAGCCAAAATTTAAGTGCACTCAGTTCAACTTTATTCAGCATAATTTTACCATATAAATATTATGGAAAAGCCTTGATTTTCATATATCTTATAAATTGATTTTTCATTTTGTATCTAAAATTAAAAATTTTAGCTTTATAATATAAAATAAGTACCGTATTTGCCGGTGCATAAGACGCACCGGATTATAAGATGCACCCCATCTTATAAGATGCACCCCCATCTTATAACCGGATTATAAGATGCACACATTTTTTAAGAAAAAAACTTTTTTAGATCCTCTTCCTGATTCTGCCAAATTCTTATCATTTTCTCAGCTGGGGTGGCCCAAAATGCCTCTCTGCAGCCCTGTTTCCATGTTCTTTAGTATATTGTAGCAATGTTGTAGCAATGCCAACATTTTTCAGTCATAATTTACCAAGAAATTCAGAGAAAATTTAACAGCAGAAATATATCACCATTCACAACAACCGCAAGAACATTTGGAGAGTTTAAACGAACAGGAACACATCTGTGATCGTTGATGACAGCGCATGCACATCTACTGAACATAACTGGAATACTCTCACACACCACAAGGAAGCAAGAAAGAAATTGTGTAACTCGGAACGAAGAAAATTTCCAGAAATGAAAGTAATAAAAAACTGAATATCGGCGTATAAGATGCACCCTGTATTTCAGACCTATTTTCAAAGAAAAAAAGCACGTCGTATACCCTGGCAAATACGGTATATAAATTAAGATAAACTTATTTTTAGGCATTTAGACAGCACAGCTCATAACACATCCATTCACCATTACAATGCTAGTGTACTAAAAGTTGAATTTACTAAAAGGGGACATTCAGATTATAGTTGAACTAATACTGGGACATTTGAGATTATCTTTAAAAAATTCTTACAGGACAAAATTGCATTTGCATATTGCTAGTGAAAACAAGTCTCTAGATAGTTTCCTGGAGCAGTATGTATTTTCACTTACTTTTTGCATACTGTTTTTTAATTGAAATGCAATTTTAGATGATAATGTCAAGCCAGCTTTTAAATTTGAAAAATCATTTAAAAACTTCATGGGAGATTTATTTTCTTGTAAGATAATTTTCTGGGAGATCAAAAAAAAAGTTGGAGGTGCCTACAGTATTATAGAATCTTAATGCAAATACAGCTATGAGATTAGATGACATTGATTGTGTATTATGAAAATGTGCAAGAGAATTATTGGCACCTTCCCTGACTAGGCTGATTAATTGAAGTGTTGCGTCTGATAAGGTACTAAGGGAGCAGAAAGGGACAAGTTAGTTCCATTGCATTAAGGAAGCTCCAAGGCAAAGGTGACAAATTATAGCCCTGTCAGTATCTCAGTGGTGGTAGTTAAACTTGGAGAAGGCAAAAAACAATCCAGACATGGCCTTATCAAAGAGGGATAATTTTATTACTGCTTGAGCATTTTCTTCAATATCCAGGTATTCTGATGCAGCTAATTTGTCCACTTTGGTAACATGCACTCTAAATTTCAACTTCTATCTACAGTCACTACCAAATCCTTAGCTTTACCATTTTCCTGCAGTCTCCAGCTGGACTGTAAGAAAAGCAGAATTTCAAATGGGTAAATGCGAAATATCATATACTATTTGGAGTGTTACATAGTTTTGTGAAGGAATAGGACTTACCTTAGAAATTTACTCACTTTAATAAAATAAGTGGCATTGGATAAACATCACCTTATTTTCAAAATTATGAGTTGTTTGAGAGGGTTCGGAGAAGATTTGATTAAGTCAGATTGTGGTGTCCAGAATGTGGAGCAGAGTCTAGTGGATAGGAGGAGTGGGAAGGGGGAGGATGATTGAGACATAAGTTGGTAAGAGGTAATTACCAGATTAATGTGGATGAGGTGTTTCATAGAATGTCTGGGACACAGGGAGAACAAGAGGCCATTTCTGGAAGATATATAAAGAGGATGTGAGCAAGGGGGTGAGGAGTAATTTTTTTTGCATGGAGAATGGTTTGCTACTATGGACAAAGGATAATTACTGTTTTAATGTGACAAAGTTGCCAGCCTGGTTGGCTGAGTGGTTAGCGTATCCGCTCTCCAGCCAAAAGGATGTGGGTTCGAATCCCACCATGGGCATGGATGTTTGTGATTGTCTGTGAAAATACTAGTGGTAGCTGTGGGCAGTAGATGTCATTGGTGAGTTGCGGTTCATTGGTGGATTGGATGGTGGAGACAGAGTTGTGCAATGGATGCCCTCCCTCAATAAGACCTTGGACTCCCTGGAGGTATCACATAATAATAATAAAGTTCTGCACACTGCATTGATGGAGATGAGCTGCAGAAATTGATGAGTGGATATGATGGTCCTGGTGGACAGAAAGTTGAAATTTAGAGTTCACTTTGCAAAAGTGGCCAAAATTTCTCATTAGACTACTTGGATGTTGAAGAAAAGGCTCAAGCAGAGATAAGATTATCCCATGCTGATGAGACAAGGTATGGACTATTGTTAGATCTGGGTTCCTCATAGATGAGGAAGTGGTGGAGAGAATCCAGAGGTGATTAAGATTGTGTTAGCTCTATGCAGCTAACAAACCTCCATTTATCTTCCTTATGAGGATGAATTGAAAAGAGGGAATATGATATAGAAGAAATATTTCAGTGCATGATAGGAATGAATAGAAAATGAGAGTGCCTCTGAAAATTGTGTAAGTACGTATTTACTAAGAGTATAAGCTAGCTTCTTTCTGCTCAGGGAGTGGTGAATGGGTTGAATGCATTGCTTTGAGTACCTTGTGGATTTCAAGAAGTATGATAGGTATTATGTAAATAATTAATGTGGATCTCTCATTATGACTCATTTAATTCATTGTGATGCTGAGTAAATAATTATTCATAGTCCAGTTCACTTTACTCATCTACTTTCATTCTGTTTACCTCTGTTCTCTGGAACAGCCATCCTCACATAAGATAAGATGTGATATAGATGACACCAGGTTTCTAAAAAAAAAAAAAAAAAAAAAACTATCACCACCAGCTGTTGAGAAACAGTAAGTACTTCTTCTTTTTAATCTCTTGCCTGCCACATGGTGCTTATGTCCAATAAGTTCTGCTGTGTGATCTGAGGGAGTAACATAAATCTTCAGTAAGAACATAATGAATGAGATCAAAGCATTTGTTAATATCCTTTAACTGAAAATTTCTTGACATTTCCATAGATAATTCTAAGGCCTGAATTTTCCAACTTTTTTTTTTTTTTTTTATAGAACTGGACAGCTCTTGATATGTTCAAGACTTCTGAGAACTTTTTCTTATCTCTTGGGTTAGAACCAATGCCAGAAAGTTTCTGGAATCTTTCCATGCTAGAAAAGCCAACAGATGGCAGGTCAGTTGTATGCCATGCATCAGCTTGGGATTTTAGCAATGGATCAGATTTTAGGTAAGTATAAAGCTGGTGGTCAAATCAAAAACGGAAAAATAGAAAATATATTTGTCTGTATTGTAACTGCAAACTCTGAAATGTGGACACTGGTTTCTATAAATTAAAGAACAAAGAGAAAAATCATGATAACTCAGAGAAAAGGGGTGGGGCATCTGAAAGTTGGGTACATTATACATAATGTATGCAACTTTCAGATGCCCCCCCCTCCCTCTTCAAGTTATCTGAAAGTCGGGGTACATTATATATAAAAGTGACGCTGAAGCTAATTATCATATACAAATGAGTGGCACTGTCAGCAGTATGTGCAAATGAGTCTTGGCATAAAAGTGGGCATTTTGGAGTGGTTTTCTATTTCATGTCTGTAGTGAGAACAAAGCATTTCAGGATAGCAGAATCTTGGATATGGGTGCAAGACATTTAACCTAAGAATCTAGGTGGTGAGTCATCATAAGACTACAGGCCAGCCAAAATCAAATGGATGTAGTCAGATGGTTGCATGTGAATTGTTCAGTGGTTCACAGACTGTGGAACCAATTCTAATGGTCACAAGCAGCATCCTAAAGAGAGACAATGAAGGAAAGCAACTGACTACAGTTGCTTTCCTTCATTGTCTGTCTCTGTGAGTGACTGACATCTCAGATTATTTGTTCTCCTAAACAGGAGTGCTACCCTGAATCAGCTATGATCTGACTTCATGTCAGCTACAGGAACATTAGTATCTGCTTCAGCTCTGCACAGAAGGCTTCATGAAGGTGGCCAGTAGTCTGCATGCACCTATCCCCACACCACAGGAGAGAATCTTTGAAATTGGCGAGGCTCCATGTCACCTGAACTCAAGACCAACAGAGATCAGCATTGTTTACAGATGAGTCCTGATTTTCCTCTACAAAGTGACACCAGATACACCTTCTGTCCAAAAAGAAACCAATCTTTTGATAGAAAATAAAACACAGACCAATTATAATTATTCAAATCATTTGTTTCAATCAATATACTCTCCCTCAGCTTTGATACAGCATTTGGCATGGTCAATTAATTATTTAAATGAGTTTTTTTATATTGGTTTTTGGGATACTGTTGAGGATTGTGGTTACTGCTGCTTGAACTTTTTCAATGGTGTCTTATTGCTTTCCTTTCATTGGAAAATGAAATCGGGGGAAGAGAAAGAAGTCACAGGGTGCTAAATTAAGTGAATACGGCGAATGATCCAACACACAAACTTGGTTTTCACTCAAAAACTGTCTCGCAATGTTCGAACGATGAGATGGTGCATTATCGTGCAAAAGTGACTTTGTCACTATATTCATGCCATACGTGACGAATTCTCGCAATCAGTTGCTTCAAAACTTCGAGATAAAACTCTCCATTGATCGTTTGGCCAGGCAGAATGAATTCTTTATGGATAATGCCCTTGGAATTGTAGAAACAAATCAGCATTGTCTTTACTTTTGGCTTCTCCAAGCGACTTTTTTTTTTTTGGATGCTCCTCTTCTGTTGGTCTCTACTCAGCACTCTGGTGCTTTGTTTTGGGCTCATACTCAAAACACCACGTTTTGTTTCATCACAACTCAATACATTTTTTGGTCGTCGGTCAACCTGTGGGGAACAAATTGTGAATTAAATTTACGAAGGCCCAAACTCTTGGTCAAAATGTTGTGCACAGTTGATTTTGGAATCCCCAATCAGTGCTGGTGCCTAATATTTTTCTTGTGTGGACAATTAATGTTTGGCACCTTTCCAAAAAAGTTTTTTTTTTGAATAAAGTGTAAATAAAATGAACAGGAAATGGAAAACAAATGAAAACCACTTTACAGTATAATGTTACCTATGGATTAGTCCTGCTTATACAAATTTTTCTTACACGGAACTCAACAATTAATCATAAGTTTGATTTATGATACATAAAAAAATAAAGAAAAACTATTATATTTTTGTAAATTTTAATCAAAAATTACAGTGTTATAATCGGGTCCAGGATACAATTTCAGAATTTATTTGTTCGTTTCCAGGAAGTTCTGAAGGGACCCAAATGGAAGATGATGTACATTCATAATTATATTTACCATTCTGTACCATTCATTGTTCGTTTAAACCCATATCTCATATTTTATTTTTTGACATCTTTTAGGGGCCTTTTCTTCTGCAGCACCTGTGTATATTACACACGTCACTAGCCAGGCCTGTCCCCAATTCATCTTCAATCAATCTCACGGACGATTTTGGGTTTTCTTTGATGAAATCGTGCACTTTTTGAATGTTAACTTCGCTCAGTCCAGTTTTTGGATGGCCTGGCTTTTCGTTGTTCTCAAGCATCTCATGACCACTTTGAAATTGCTTAAACCACTTGTAAACTTGAGTACGGGATAAGCATTCATCGCAGTATGCTTTTTTGAAGCATTTGATGTGTTTCGGTGAAACTTTTACCAAGTTTAACACAAAAGTCAATTGCATCTCTGTTTGAAACTCATTTTCCGACCGTTTGTCAAAACACACTGTCACTCTTGGCACTATAACTCTGCTTCTAATGAAGCAAATGTCATAAACAGTTGACACAACACTAACGAAGGTTGCTGCTTTCGACAACAAAAAGATATGACAGGTGGTGCTAGTAGTTTATTCTATTTTCAAAAAGTTCGGTTTCTTTTTGGACAGAGGTGTATGTACTGATCCATTGAAAACTAGAGACATATTATAATCCTTTTAATATCTGTGGGAGAGACAGTTATGGTAGAAGTATGTTGGTTTGTGGAAGCATCTCATTGGGCAGACACACTGACATGTATGTGCTTCCTAGCAGAACTTGAATGCTGTAACTTATAATGACAAGGTCTTGGATCCCTATGTTTGCCCTTATGCACATGCCTCAGAGAAGACCTTTCATCATGCAAGGCGATAATTCTTGTCCTTATTGGGTGAAGCCTATGGACCATTATCTTTAAGAAGAGACGACTATTGTATATATGAACTGGCCAGTCAGGTCACTTGTTCTTAATCCTGATGAGAATGTCTGGGATAAAGTCATGAAGATATACAGGATTTATTTAGGAGGATGTCGTCTTCATTTTGTAACTGATTGCTGTAGAAGGGTTGCTGCCCTCAAATCCCCTCCCCAAACAATGAGGGACTTAGGAGAGCTTTGCAGAAAGAATGATTATTGCCAGCTGAAATCTGGACACTATTATAATCAGTATGAAACATAGTGAGTGCTGTATTTCTGTGAGGGGTAGTGACTACATTTCATACTGAGGCAATACGACAATCCCATTTTGACCTCATGGGTGACATGACAAGTCGGTATATGACATTGTCTTCCTGTACCCATTTCTTGCTGAAAGGAACTATTTATTTACAATTTTTGTGGGCAAATCTCATACCATACTGCTTTTCACTGAACTATGTAAAAATTCATCATACAGTTTTTGAGTTATCATAATTTTTCTTTGTTCCTCATATTTTTGAAAACCAGTGTATTATTAATAGGGGAAAAAAGTTGGTAAAATGTTATCAGTTTCATAGAAATTTTTATGATATAAATTCCCTGAAAATATATACTCAATGGTTATGCTATGATTGTGGTAAAAATTCTTTCATTAGCATTTTTAAGTATTCCTCTTTGCAGCTTAAATGATATTTTCATTTTAAAGGCGAGTCTAGATGATATAATTAGTTTTTTTTTTTTTGTGGTTATTATTCTATCTTGTTTATTTCCATAGCCCACTCAGTCATCTAGATATATATGTGATAACACAACTAATTATTCAGTTAGCTGCAACACCCTGTTGAGATTTTATAAATGCATCTACAAAATGTAGATATTCTCCCAAAATCCTGTACAACTTCATGACTTATTAACTAAATTGAGTTGCTGCTGTTCCAACAAATTTTTGGTGAAAGCGTGATGTGTGCAGAGAAAAATAGAACTGCTGAGAAAGGAGATGGATGGGATGAAGACAGAGTTGAGGAAGGTGAATGAATAGATTGAGATTAACTAGTGCAAGGAGAATGAGATCAGGTGTAAGAGAGAAAGCAAGAGAATGGGAGAGACATGGAAAGAGAGGAAATTGGGCAAAGGTGAGAATCGGAGTACAGGATAGAGAGATTGGAATCAGACAGAGTCAGGTATCCAATGAGAGAAGAATGAATGAAGCAGTGAGGAGTGTCATGCATGGAGATTCAGTGATCTGGGATATGTTGAGTAGAGAACAGAATGCTTGCTGGAGGAACAGTAGAGAATGTAGCAATGATGTGAGGTGAATGTAGAAGAGATGATGGTGATGATTTGCACGAACGACATGAAAGGTAGTGCAAATAATGTAGCAGGAGATTTGAGATTGATGCTAGGAATTGTGCAGCAGAAATTTATCAGAGGGAAGATAGTGTTTTGCATTAGTATGATAACACAAAATGAAGAAGAGTAGTGATAATGAATGAGATAATATCAAAGATGCATAGGAAGAGAGGCCTTGAATATTTGGATGGGAAGAGTACATTTGAGGATGGAAGGGAGTGTATGTATGTATGTAACAGATGGATTACATTTGAATGCAGAAGTTGTTTTCTGGGAGAATGCATTCAAGCAGGGAACTAGAATTGCAAGAGTGGAACATAGTATGGATGGTCTTGTGGGAATAGGTTCTAGAGAAATGGGAGAATGAGTGCAGATCCAAATGGAGTATGTGGGTAGTAATAATAACTAGTTACATGAATACTGGCAATAAGCTGGTTTTTCTGTATGCAAATGTAACTAGCATTAGGAATAAAAGGAATGAGTTTGGCATTTATTGACAGTCTCTCCATACAGAGTTGGTATCAGTGAAACTTGGTTAATGGAGGAGGATATTCTGACAGAGATAGAAATCAAAAGGTATAGCATATTTCTGCAAGATAGGGAAGCTAAATGTGATGGTGATGGAGTTTTACTCATAAGAGATGAATTGTTTTCTTAGGGTAGGGAATCATAGATGAACTGACTAATGGTTTTCAGAGTGTATTGCCCACAATATATTTAGTGGGATGCTGCACTAAACCACGACATATAGATGATGAACAGGAAATGTTTAGGTTAATTAGTTTGCCAAGTGTAAAACAAGTGATCAACTATAGCAATATAATCTAATCAGAGGAAGCAGCATACAGTACTAAGGGAATTAAATTATTGGACTTCTTGAAGGGCTATCTTGGACATTATGTGATGGAGGGAACATGAGGATTTTCATAAATCTTTGCTGCACATAAATCTTATATAATAGCTTAAGCCATGTTAAGTAAAGGTCATTTGCTGAAAATTATTTGCTTATGGGTGTGAAAATGATTTAACACCCGCCCACAAAAGGTAGTACTGTGGGAGGGCTAAGGATTGTAAAAAAATATTTGTTTGTATTTTTTTTAAATTGTTCTTTACATAATCTGGAAATCTGCCTTAGAAAAAAGTGAAACTTTTTTATCCATTTTTCTGGCCTCTGGTAAATGAGGCACTGGGCAAAGACAATCTTTAGGAAGTCGATGAATTTCATAACTCCAGGTGATGAAATCATCTCCTGCTTAAAACAATTACAAACACTCGTGCCCATGGCAGGAGTCAAATCGGCAACATGTTGGTGAGTCAGTTCATGTGTAGATGCAAATAATCTAATAATTATAGTTAATGTTAATAAATTGCTCTAATAATTGCTGGTCTGTGAACCTGTATATATGAGGACAGAATGAAGGAATATAGTATTCCATGTTTGATGAATAGCTAGAGAAGAGATGAGCAGGATGATCATGGATATGAGTGATATTTTGCAGGCTTATGGCAGGTAAAGATCAAACTTTGTTATTCTTTGAAGCTATCTAAGAATGGCATTAGAAAGCATCAGAGGTCCAGTTTCTTTTCATGGCATATGGTGAATGTGAAATGGGCTAACATTAAAAATTAAGTGCATCCTTGAATGTGATCAAGGAGAGGGACGATCTGTACTTAAGCATTAGTGACTAAAAGGGTCGCTCTCTCTCTCTCTCTCTCTCTCTCGAGTTCTTAGATTCCCTGGAGGAGCCTTCATAATAATAGCAAAAATAAACTAAACCTTGAAGTAGTCAAGACTCATTGTGGGCAGTCTTGCTTAGCAAGCAACATATCTATCATATGAGACTTACTCATTCACTTTCCTAGCCTTCTTGTAATAAAATAAACTCTTTCTCTCTCCTCTTTATCACACCTTTACTTAACTTCCAGGGATGGCCTCTCATTCTTCCCTCTTACCAAAAGGTTTAGCTATAACCACTTGTGCAAAAATTCCTTCACCAACTTAAACATTATACTGTCATAGTACTGCTTTTCATGGCTATTCACTAAATTCTGCAGTTTACATTTTCTGAACTTCTCTATGTATTTATCATTAAAGAGTTCTAATATACCTTAGTCACTCAGTTCCACATCACAGTTTGAAATTCATTGGTCAGATCACTATTGTGCTCATATTTTGCCATTGGTTCTCACACAGCACCTTCCACCTTCTTCCTAAACACAACAATTTGCATTTTTGCTAGTTTCATTGACCAAGAAGTTAATAACTCCTTGGCCAACCAACAGGCTGTGAATCTGAATTCTTCCATAGGGATGCTTGTGATTCTCTTTAAGCAGGAGTGTGAGATCACTTTCCCTTACTGGGTGTAAGGAAATTGGCTTCAAAAAGTTACATGTTTGGTCTTCAGAGCAGAGTTTCAGGATTATGTAAAAAAAAAAAAAAAAAAAAAAGTCATTTTATTTATTTTTTTTTTAAAAGTCTATTTGCTATTTGTGTTATTAATGTACTATAGGTTATCTGTGTTTTGAGAATGGAAGTCACATAACTTTAAACTTGCAGCCCTATACATTTATTCAAGCTAAAACAGCCTATTTAATTCTTCCTAAAGGAAGATGACATCAGCAAACTTCTGAATGTCTCTTGTCAATCCATATGAAATGTCATTTCAGTAGAGAACCAAAAAAAAAAAAAAAATGGTTAGAATCCTGCAGTACCAGTTCCCCCCCCCCCCATTCCATATATACACACACAAAACTTCTCATATTTGTAGATTTAGGGACTCAAAAACACACGTGTTGAACAGATTATTTTATTAATTACAGATAAAATAAAACTTGACGTTTTGACTTGTATATCGAGGTCATCATCGGAAGAATACAACTGTATACAGAACCAAGCTACATGCTCATGCTGTCTATACCAGTAAACTAAATCTACGTAGTTATAAATCTTTTTTCTAGCCTGACCTCTAGTGATAGAAAAGAAAAACAAAAATAAATAAATAAAGAAATAAAATTATAAAAAAAAAAAATTATATATATATATTGTTGAAATTAGGATTTACTCGGGATGTATACATTTATGAAAATAAATTTAACTGACTAGAACCCGAGAAAGTATAACAAAAACCTTTAATACATCACAACTAGTTTCATCGGTGCTCCGACTTCTTCAGGTGAGAAATAAAAACATAAGATATAAAATAACACGGTAAAAAATGAACTTTACAGCTTAATAAAAAGCAGAATAGTAACAGTCATATTTGAATAGGTGACCGCGTGCTACCGTTGGCATGAGTAGAATGTGTGCGACAGCTAATTTTTGAGCGCCAGTACTGGATTACTGCGCTATGATTTAATACATCACTAGATGTGATGTATTAAAGGTTTTTGTTATACTTTCTCGGGTTCTAGTCAGTTAAATTTATTTTCATAAATATATATATATATATATATATATATATATATTATAAATAGATAAATGCAACTACAATAAACTGTTAGAGTCCTCATGTATTAATATTCTGGATAGTTACAAAATGATTTCTTTCAGTTGCTATTGTATGTTCTTTGAGTCCCTAAATCTACAAATATGAGTGCTGATCACCATGTAACCCTAAAAGAAAGAAACACACAAAACTTGATATTATCATTCAGGGAGCTCCTATCCATCTGACATCTATTACCCATCTCCATCTTATACACCAATTTGTTATGTAAAAGTCTATCAGATGCCTTTGCAAAAGTCCAAACATATCACTGTATATGTGTTTTCTTATATACAAGTGTCACCTAATCTTAAAATGCATTTAGACTGCTAAAGCAAGACCTACCATTTGCAAACCCATGTTTCCCATCATAGAGAATCTGACAATTGCATGCTGTCTGGTATACTATCCAAACCCAATTACAAGTATAATAAATTTAGTTTAATCCTTTATCCAAGTGTGAGCAAACAAAGTTTGCACCTGAAAATATCTTCAGGACTGAATATGGGACTAACAACACCGGGCAACTCGTAGCAAAGGTGGATCAAGCTAACAACACTCCTATCCCAGTATCTCCCATAATGCAAAACACATCTCCTTGCAGATATGTATAATGTTATGCATTAAGGAATTGGCCACTATCCAGACTGGTTTCGACCTTTATTGAGGTCTCTTCAGTGGGAGCCAGGCCCAGAGGTGGAGATACCAGGCAGAAGCAATAGTGAGGTCATCTTTACCTATAGGAGTTGCCACAAGGTGTGCCACCTTTTTTATTAAATTACTCTAGATTTAGAGAAAGATGTTGAAAGTTTATTTTTCACTTGGTTAGACTATAATAAATTTAGTTTAATCCTCTATCCTTTAAACAAAGTTTGCACCTGAAAATATCTTCAGGACTGAATATGGTGTTGTACTACCTTACTGGGGTAAGGTAGTACAACAGCGGACAACTCGTAGCAAAGGTGGACCAAGCTAACAACACTCCTATCCCAGTATCTAACATAATGCAAACACATCTCCTTGCGGATATGTATAATGTTATGCATTAAGGATTGGCCACTACCCAGACTAGTTTTGACCTTTATTGAGGTCTCTTCAGTAGGGGAGCCAGGTCCAGAGTGGAGATACCAGGCAGAAAGAGACCTCAATAAAGGTCAAAACTAGTCTGGGTAGTGGCCAATCCTTAATGCATAACATTATACATATCCGCAAGGAGATGTGTTTGCATTATGTTAGATACTGGGATAGGACTGTTGTTAGCTTGGTCTACCTTTGCTACTAGTTGTCCAGTGTTGTACTATCTTACTCCAGTAAGGTAGTACAACACCATATTCAGTCCTGAAGATATTTTCAGGTGCAAACTTTGTTTGCTCACACTTGGAAAGGATTGAACTAAATTTATTATAGTCTAACCAAGTGAAAAATAAACTTCCAATTACAAGTAGTACCTTAACAAGTAGTTGAGGTATTTAGAGAGAATATGTACAATACTTGTAGTTATACAAGTGCAGATATGCAGTGTAGTCTCTGATTGGAATTTATACTGTTTTGCCTTTCCACTCCTTAGTCACCATTCCCCATTACAAGACTTTCATTAAACAGTCTGTTACACAGCTAACTCTATTCCACAGTCTCTAAAAATATGTGGTGACTGTCATAAATTCCCATATTTTGATTAACATTAGTCCACTCAATATTTTGTGCAGCTCTGATTCTTCTAGTCTTGGTATTTGTTTTCCCTTCTAGGTGTTGCATGGCATCATTATTTCATTCCAGTATGATATGCACTGGCAAAACATTCATTAAATAATTTCATTACATCCTTTGGCATTGTCACCCTGGTTATTTAATGAAGGTCTTGCAGTGGGTAAGGTTCCTAAGGAGTGGAAAGAAGGCAAGATAGCCAGTACCACTCACAAGCATAGTTCTAGGATAAGTTTCAAATTATAGACCAGTCTGTATAACTGCAGTTCTAATCAAGGTGTTGAAGAGATTGGTTAGGAATAGAATGCTAGATTGGCTTTATAAATGATAAGGTAACGCGTGTGTTAGATAAGAAAGAAATCATATATTATACAATGATATTCTTGGACTTTGTAAAAGCATTCAATAGATTTCCACTTAAGTTATCAGTAGTGCTGATGTTAATTCTCTACAGGAAGATTTGAATGGACTTGTAACCTGGACAGATGAATGGGGAGGTTCAGTTTTAATATTAATAAATGCAAAGTGTTACACTTTGGGATACAGAGATATAAGGCTATATACTGTATAGGTAGAGCTGTACTTCAGGAAGTGGATGAGATTAATGAAATTGATGTGATGGTAGACAGTGGACTAAAGTTCCAAGGTGACATCACAAATGTTGCAAAGACTGCACATTGTATTGCTATTATGATAAAGTACATTGACATGTAGGAATAAGGAGGTGGTGGTAGTGCTGCCTCTCTATAAGGCATTGATCAGACCACATAAGACCACATATGGACTGTTGTGCTCAAATTTGGTTACCTAGTTTTCATTGTGATGTGGAAACACTAGAGAGGGTCCAAAGATGAATGACCACAGTGATATCAGAATTCTGGAGTGTTGGTTATGAGGTAATGTGGATTACAGAGGCTGGTGGATAGGAGGGAAAGTTTCAATAGAAATCTTCAAGTTAGTTAAGAGATTCTATCAGATTAATACAGAAGAAATTATAAAAAGAGTGGATGTTAAGATGGTAAGAAAAAAGGGCCATCCTTGGTAGTTGTATGAAAATGTAGAGAAGAAGAATGTGAGGAGTAGAATTTTTATGTGGAGGGTTGTTAGTGAGTAGAATGCATTGTCTGAGTGCGTTGTGAGAGCAGATAGTGCAAATTACTTCAAAGCTCATTATGATAGACATGTTGCTTGTTGAGAGGGCCTCCCATGATGAGTCTGCTGATTCCATGGAAGTTACCAAATAAGAATAATATTTCTCATACAGCTTATCACTGTCAACTACCTCATCTTCCCCATAACTTCTTTCCCCAAATATTTGCATGCTCCATTTGCTATTGTTTAGGTTTTTTTTTTTTTTTCTTGAAATAGGTTTATGTCTAATATCTTTCACTTCCATTTGTTAGAATCAAACAGTGCACCTCTATTAATATGGCAGATCTCATTACTATTCATCATGAGATGGGACATGTACAGTACTACATACTTTATAAGGATCAGCCAATTGTGTTTAGAGAAGGAGCTAATCCAGGTACAGCATTCAAATTATATATATTTTTAAAAAGTGATATAATACTTTATTTATTGAACTAAATTATTATTATTGACACCAGACAGACCTCCACGGAGTCTAAAGACTCATTGCAAGAGGAAATCACTGCTACACACAAAGTCCATAAACTCATGCTATGAACTCATTCAATGTATCTGCATTCACCACAATACCAGGAAATCCATTCCACTCCACTCTCCATGCAAAGAACCTACACTTTATGCCCTTGCTCACATCCTCCTTATACAACTTCCAGGTATATCCCCTTGTTCTACTTCTACTCCCTTCCCTCATTCTGCAAAAAATTTCTTATGCATTAAGCTGATAACACCCTTGACCAACTGAAATGTCTCAATCACTCATTTCGTCCTCCAGTTCATAGCTTTGCAAACTGCATTGCCTCAATCTGTCCTCATATCTCACATTCCAAAAACCAGTAATGACTTAGTCAGTATTCTCTGGACCCTTTCCAACATATTCTCATCACCATGAAAACCAGGGGATCAAATCTGTACACAATAATCCATAAGGGGCTTGATCAAGGCCTTACAAGTGGTGATAAAGGTGATTGGATCTTTGTCCAATCACCTTTATCACCACTTACTACATACAAGGGTGGTCTGAAACATTCTTGTCCTAACAATAAAAAATGAATTTATAATTTCAAAATTATTTTTATTTTTCAACATAATTTCCCTTAAGACTAATACATTTATTCCAGTGATGCTCCAGCGCCATTATTCCATCCCTGTAGTGGTTATCAGTAAGATCTGCAAAATACCCCTCTACAGCTGCAATCATCACTTCAAAGAAAAACGCTCACCAGTGAGGAAGAGTTTTAGTTTTGGGAAGAGATAGAAGTAAGAGGGAGCCAAATCTGGGGAATAGGGTGGATGTTCCAACAATTCATAGTGCAGATTCCTTCATTTTCCCATTGACAAAACACCTTTGTGGGCATGTGCATTGTCCTGATGAGAGATGATTTTTTTCTTCTGCAAACTGGGTCTTTTCTCACAAATTTTTTCGTCTAATCTGGTTAAAAGATCGGAATAATATTCCCTGGTTATTGTTTTACCCTTTTCAAGATAATTAATAAACAAAATGCCTTTTAGCATCCCAAAACACTGCCATGACCTTTCCTGCTGATGGAATCGACTTTGTCTTCATTGGCTCTGAACAACTGGATTCTGTCAACTGTTTTGACTGCTGTTTGGATTCTGATGTGTAATGCTGAATCCAAGTCTCATTCATAGTAATAAATAAACACAAAAAATCAGTTTTATTCTTGTTAAAACGCTCCAAACACTGTTCAAAGATTTTCATGTGAGAGCGTTTTTGATCTGCTGTGAGCAAGCGTGGTACCCATCTTGCACAAAGCTTTTTCATTTGCAATTCTTCATGCAAAATATATCCTACACGTTCTTTTGAAATGTCTGTAGTCTCAGCAATTTCACACACTTTGAATAGCCGGTCATCCAATATCATATCATATCATATCATATCATATCATATCATGCACTTGATCAATGATTTGTTACACTTTTTGGATGTCCTTCACGTGGATCATCTTCAAGGCTGGTACAAGCCACGTTGAAACTTGGCAGCCCATTTCTTAATTATCGAAAACAAAGGAGAAGAGTGCCCATAAACTTTTATGAACTTTGAATGAATTTCTTTTGGCATTAAACCTTCTTTTACAAAAAATTTAATAATGATACTCAATTTTATCCATTTCAAGTGATACAGGCAACACTTTTGCTTCAGACAGCTGTATAAATCAAACTACTTGATAGAATGACTTGGAATTTCACATGGATGCTTATGACAGATGTACCAACTTAGAGAAAAAATCTTGCCAATAGTGTTGCCATCTATGGTTGAGGCAGAGAACCTTTCAGACCACCCTTGTATATCCACTCAGTCTTCACTAACCCACTCACACCCCAATGAATTTCTTTTCTATGCTGATCATCCACATATGTATATTCACTACTATTTCCCATAATCATTCTCCCTATGACACATTTCCCTATCCACTCGGGCACCTTCTATTTTCCTATTCAAAGGTTGGTCGATTGGTCGAGCCTCTGCTACTAATGGCACGCACAAAAAATTTAAGCAAGTTTGAGCATGGTTAGTAGTTGGAAGGAGATCAATCGTTCGATGCTGTTGGCACACTCTGCCTCGATGAGTCTTTGGACTCCCTGGAGATGTCACATAATAATAATAATAGTCTTGTATTCTCTCTCTCTCTTCATCTCACACTACTACTGTTTCCATTGCCAAGCATTCTGTACCACTCTCCTGATATTTCTCTCGCCCTCTTACTTTTCCTTTCTTGCTTGCATCTCACACAGCTGCACTTCCATCTAGCAACAGTTTCTCTAGTTGACTCACTCCAAAGCCATTCAAATGCAATCTGTCACATCTGTATAAAATTCAATTTTCCCCTCAAATACATGTCATACATCCACAAATTGCACTTCTTTCTCCTCATATAGCTCTGCCATCATACCATTCATGAATCTGGCTGCTTGTCTCAACTCATCTTCAGCAACACACTGACAGCCTTTCCCACTATACTGTTATCTTTTATCCCCCTCAATATATTTCCTAATAAATTCCTGGTATCCAACATTTATATTCTGCTTATGTCACTTAAATCATTTGTTTCCACAGCCGCTACTAATTCTCTTGCTTGTTTCCTCTTTTTATCCAAAGCATGATTTATCATACCCATTCTTTCTCCTGGATAGTAGCCCTTATGGACTCTCAATAACCAATCTTTTAACAGTGGAATCTCCATGAACTCCTATTCTCGTATCATTTATCATTTCTTTTTTTTTCTTTCATTCTATTGTTTTGCACTCTTTCATTTGTTTGCAATAAATGTCTAATATCACTCTTCATTTTCCTTTTTTTCATTTTGAATAACTTTCTTCAGATCTTGCATTTCAGCAATTATTCTCTGTTTCTCACATACTCACTCCTCTTGTTCTGCTGCACTTCACTTCCACTTCTTCATTTATATTTCTCTTTCCATATCACTTACTTTTGTTTCTTCATTTTTGTGTTCTTTCACTCCCTCAGTCTCACTAGCTTTTGTTCCATTTCTGTTTTACACTAACTCTCATTCATTCAGTCTGTTTCGCATTCATTAACTCGTAGTCCAACAAAATATCACACTTTCTACAAATGCATACCTTCTCTTGTATCCTCTTCAGTCTCTCCACAAACACATCATGCACATTTTACCACGCATACATGTTGCTGTCCACTCATGATATTGAACCATTTTCAAAATGTCTGTGTTGTTACTGGCATTTGAGCTTGGTCCCTGAATTGACCTTGTCATACTGCCATTGTATTCCATTCAGGACAAGATTCCAAAATTCCATAAAAGGCAGTAACAAAACCACAAGGCCAATAATCATGCAGGCACATCATGTTATCACAAATAAACAAGATTATAATAAAATGCAAGCAATATCACCAACGATTACACATAATAGTGCTTATGTTTTCCGAAGCCCTTTACCAATAGTAAGCACATAACTCTATAGATGTCAGATTCTGAAATTTGAGGGAGTTTTGTAAATCACAAGGAATTCAAAACCTTGTGGTTTTGAATGCAAATATACACCTGGTGGGTAAAAAGGATGTTGATACAAGATATCTGGGAGTTGTATTGAACAAGGACTTGAAGTTTAGAGATAACTTTTCATAAGTTTTTAAAGTCGTGGAATGATGCAGAAGACCTTAATGATTCCATTATATAAATTTGATCAAGCATCATGTGGATTATTATGCACAGGTTGTCACTGGGATTTTCATGGTGATTAATATACATTGTAAAGGGTCCAGAGAAGGAAAATTGACTAAAGTGATAACTGGTCTTTGTCATGTGCAGGAAGGGTTGGGGGTATGAAGACAGACTAAGCGAATTCACAGAGGGACTTAGGGGTATTGGTAGATAGGGAGATGAAGTTCAGAGGACACATTGCTAAGGTGTCCAAGATTGCACATAGGATTACTTGGTTGTTGAGGAACACACTGACATCCAGAGATAAAGAGGTTATTATTCCCCTTTATAAAGCATTGATACTTCCACATTTGGATTACTGTGCTCAGGTCTGGTCACCTGGATTCCTTGGAGATGAGGAGGCTGTGGAGAGGGTTCAGAGAAGAGTGACCAAGTTGGTGAGTGATATAAAAAATGCTCCCTACATTGAAAGATTGAGAGCTTGTGGATTGCAGAGATTGGTTGATAGGCGAAGAAGAGGGGATATGATAGAAACATTCAAATTACTAAAAGGTTTTTATAGGATTGATGCAGGGGAAATGTTTCAGCTGTGTGATAGTGATGGAAGAACAAGAGGTCATCTCTGGAAATTAAAGAAGAGTGTGGTTAACAAAGGTGTCAGAACAAGGTTTTTTGCCTGGAGGGTGGTGAATGAGTGGAATTCATTGCCTGACTTAGTTGTGAGCTCTTCGTCTGTAAATGAATTCAAGAAGAGATATGACAGATATTGTTTTGCTAGTTTGGGTCTCCCGCGATGAGTCTACTGACTCCATGGAGATACCCGTAATAATAATAATAATTCAGTTTGCAAAGCTTTATGAATAGGAAGAGGAGAGATTGAGTCATAAGTTAGTAAGGGTTTGTTACTGAGTTAATGTGGAATAAATTTGTTATAGAATTAGTTAGGGAGGTCAAATGAAGCCATTGCTGGAAACTGTAGAAGGTGGGTGTGAGCAAGGGTTTAAAGAGCAGTTTCTTTGCATGGAGAATAGTTGATTAGTGGATATATTGCCTGAGTTTTGTAAATGCAAGCACACTGAATGAGTTTAAAGTGCAGTTTGTAATGAGCTTTATGTTTACCTCCTCCTACATTGAATCTTTTGATTCTATGGAACATCTCCTTTCTCCTTTTCAATCTACTGTCATACTTAAGCAGCATAATTACTGTCACGCTCAGTTAGCGTAATGACTGCATTTTCAAATATGCAGTTATAGCAGTTTCTCGAGATTCTTTCTCATGTTTACTCAGAGTATACTATCGTAATTCATACATTATGGAAAATGTTATGCAATTTAAATTCACTTATTAAGTGCCTCTGTAGTGCAATTAGAAGAACAACAGTATGTTACGCCCTTAGATTGGAAAAGGCCTAAGTTCGATTCTCGTCGTGACAAGAAGAGTATTTATATTGTTTTTTTTTTAATTGAAGTAAGTTTTTTAATTGAAGTTAGTTAAGCTGTAGGACTGGATGGTATTTCACCATGAGTTTTGAGAGAATATGCTAAGGAACTGACAGTGCCTTTCTTTTCAATGAAAGTCTGGCCGTGGAAAAGGTGCCCATTGAGTGGAAGGAAGGTAAGATAGTGGCATTGCATAAAAGGGCGTTAGCAGACTAGAAGTGCCTAATTATAGGCCAATTTGTGTGTCATCAGTAGTTAGTAAGATCTTGGAGAAAGTAGTGAGGGACCGTATACAGCATTGGGCAGATGAGGGTAATGTTATCTGTGAGAGTCAACATGGATTTGTGAAGGGGCACTCTTGTTTTAGCAATATGCTAGCCTTTTATGATAAAGTTACAAGAGCATTAGATGAGGGAAAGGCATATACTGCCATTTTCCTAGACTTAGCAAAGGCATTTGACAGGGTGCCACATGATAAGCTGATATTCAAGTTACAGCACATGGGTCTAGATGTCAGATTGGTCAATTGGATTCAGGATTGGCTGTCTGATAGGTATCAGAGAGTTGTGTATGGTGGAGCAGTATCAAAGAGGCAGAAGGTTACAAGTGGTGTTCCACAGGGCTCAGTGCTGGGACCTATATTGTTTAACCTTTATATCAATGACATTGTGCATGGATTGCAAGGGGATATTCAGTTGTTTGCAGATGATGCGAAGCTGGGAAGAGTTATTAGTAATAGTGTATTAGTATATGGTAGCCCTGCAAGAGGATTTGAATAAGCTAGACAGATGGACAAATGAATGGGGGTGTCAGTTTAATACAGCAAAATGTAAGGGCTTGAGGTTTGGGACACATCGATGGGATGCTGCATACTCTATAGGAGGAGTTAAACTGGAGAAAGTAGGGGGGACAAGAGATCTAGGGTTGATGATTGATAGAAAACTGAAATTTAGGAGACATATTGCGAAGGTAGCACAGAGGATTGCTGCAATAATGAGAAGGACACTGATCTGCAGAGATAAAATGGTTATCATTCCGTTGTATAAGACTCTGATCAGACCACACTTAGGCTATTTTTCTCAGATTTGGTCCCAGAATTTGAAGGGGATAAATTAACTGTGGAAAGGGTACAAAGGCGGATAACAAAGATGGTGTCAGGACTGTACAGTGTTAGTTATGAGGATCGGCTGAGAGAGTGTGGACTGCAGAGTTTGGTGGATAGAAGAAGGAGAGGCGATATGATAGAGACTTTTAAACTGTTGAGAGGTGATTACAGGGTTGACACTGGGGAATTCCTTCGCTTGGTTGAACAGCGGGAAGGAGTCATGACAAGGGGCTATCCCTTGAAGTTACGAAAGGAAACTGTGAGAAAGAGGGTGAGGAGTGGTTTCTTTGCACAGAGGATGGTTGAACCAAGGAATGCATTGTCTGATGGAGTGGTGAGATCGAGAACAGTCAGCCAGGAGTGGTATGATAGACTTTGTGTTTCTTAGAAGCGACCTCCCTCGATGAGTCTTGATAGACTTGTGTTTCTTAGAAAGGACCTCCCACGATGTGTCTTTTGACTCCATGGAGGCCTGAATAATAATAATAAGTTACCTGATCTCATACGGAGGTAGCAGAGTTTTTCATCCAACATACAGACAAATTGACCTTGAGTAGACATGCAATTTCACGCTTCTTTTACAGACAAAAAATACTAGTGGTGGTGGTGGGTAACAGATGGCATTGGTGTAGGTGAGGATGGTAGTGGCGGTTCATTGTAGTTGGTGGGTTGGTTGGTGGAGATGGAGAGTTGTAGAGTAGGTGTCCTCCCTCAATGAGTCATTAAACTCCTTGGAGACATAACGTAATAATAATTATTACTATTATTATTCTAAGTTGCAAATTTATGATATTTTACAGAATTAACTGGAGTTTTCTGTATGTGTAGAAGTGTGAAGAACTACTCTTTAAATTTCTACCCATTACACTGGGTTTACAAACAGTACAATAACATTTGACTACATATCACAGGAATAAATGAGAGAGAGAGAAAGATCAGGTAAAAAGATTATGTAAGTGAGGTTTTTTCTTTACCAGGTTTCCATGAAGCAGTAGGAGATCTGATGGCACTCTCTGTATCTACACCCAAACATTTGAAAGAAATTGAACTTTTGGATAAAGATGTTGATGCTGAAGATAAGGGTAACACCTCTTTAGTTTATACATACATGTATATGTAAATATTTTTTTTTTTTTTTTTTTTTTTTTTTGTGTGTGCTTCAAACTATTTTGCCTTCAGATATTAATTTAATTTATTTTGTTTTGTTTTGAATAGAAGTACTCCTGAACTTCTTAATGGATATAGCACTCAAAAAAATTGTGTTCTTACCATTTGGTTATCTAATGGATCTATGGCGGTGGGATGTCTTCAAAGGAAAAACAGGAAATGAGAATTTAAACCGTAAATGGTGGGAACTTAGGTATGATTTTTTTTTTCTTATTACCATTACATTTTTTGTTGGATCACAATTTCCATTGTAGTTAAGATATACAAAGTTTGTTCCAAGTTCTGCACTTGTTTGTTGACACAATAATTCACCAAGTCTCATGCCATTAGTACAGAAATTGCATATGCACAAGAACAGCATGGCTTCCCATTGCAAATAGTGTGTAATGAAATGTGCAATGATAAACTATAATAACAATTGTTCACTACTAGTTAATACCTAATCTGAAAGTTATCTGTGGGTGCTAATGATTTTAATAGTACCTGTGGGATATTAATCACACCTGCAGTAGTACTATTTGTGCATGTGCATCCTAAAAAGGATGTTTTCTTTCTTATTTAGGATTTTTTTTTGCTTGGTACTAGATTTTTTTTTTTTAATTTTATTATTCTAGACCTCTATGGAGTCTTATTACAAGAGACCATCTTAAACAATGCAGTCTGTCGAACCACCTGCATGTTTATTCTGTCAGGTAATGAATTCTATGGTTCAACCACCCAATGGTTGGACACAAGACACTCCTTTCAAAACTTCCAGAGATGGATTGGCCTTTTGTCCTTGTTCCTCCTCCTTATTCTGCTGTATGAAAAATCACTCAACAATTTGAATGTACTAGTCATATCACCTCTTGATCTTCTATCTGAACTCTGTATTTTGTATGCTCTCAGTCTGTTCTCATAACCAAAATGTTACCAAGAATCTACAGTGTTAATTATATGTCTGTGTACCTTCTTCAATGTTAATTTATCCTCTTCAAGTTCCAGTGACCAGATCCGATCACAGTAATCCAGATGTCATCTTATCATGGCTTTATTAAATGAAATTGCCATTCTTTTATCTCTACTGGTCAAAGTTCTTCTTAGTATTTCAGCAGTCCTCTGGGTTACCTTCACCACAATTGTAATGTGCTTTAAACTTCATATTTTTATCAACTATCACTTTTAGATTCCTTACCTCATGTACTTTCTCTAGTATAGATTCACCAATAAAGTATGAAGTCTCCCATCTGTGGATCTCAAATTTCAAGACCTTACAGTTAGCTGCATTAAATTGATATCTCCATTCATTTGCCCACCTTTCCAGCTTATTCAAATCCTCTTGAAGATCCAAAACATCATCACTATTACTAATAACTCTCCCAAGCTTCACATGACTATTAAATTATTTGAGGAATTTACAATATACAACATTCAATTTACAATTTGAATTTTAATTAAAAGAAACTTTAATAAATACTTCCTATATTTCGGCAATGTCACATTGGCATCTTCTTGAGAACATAAAACTATGACATGTGCACGCAGGCACTACAAAGAGCAAATGTTTCTTTTAAGTAATATTGCGGTATATGCTGTAAATTCCTGAAATAATTTAATAGTCATGTGTTGCCAATGTATAAGCCTATCTACAAGAACAATTCTGCACATTATCTGCACATTATCTTCATATTATCTGCAAATAAAATAACTGAATATCTCCCTGCAATCCCATAACAGTATCATTGACATAAAGGTTAAAAAAGGGAATGTCCCAGTGCTGATTCTTGTGAAACTTAACTTGTGACCTACTTCTTACTTGATACACAAATCTATCTATCAGAGCATCAATTTCTACTCCAATTCACTAATCTGGTATCCATCCATATATACTGGTGGTAATATACTGCCATTTTTTTAGATTTTACAAAGGCATTTCATATGATATCACATGATGAATTGATATTATTATTATTATTATTATTATTTCCCAAGACCTCATGGAGTCAAAGACTCATCTGGGAGGTCCTTTTATCACACACACACACACACATCTCATCATACCGTGTCTTAAACATACTCAAACTCCTTGCAGACACCACACTCTCAGGCAAGGCATTCCAATCATTCACAACTCTGCACGAAAAAAACCTGCCTCTCACTCCCCTACTCACATCCTCTTTATACAGTTTCCAGGGATGACCTCTTGTTCTCCCCTGATCTCCCACTATTCTCTGTAGAACTTCTCCACCATTGATCTTATAACAACCCCTTACCAACTTGTAGGTCTCTATCACATCTCCCCTCTTCCTTCTCTCCACCAGACTATGCAAATTACATCTTCTCAATCTTTCCTCATACTCAACATTCCAGAGGTCAGAAACTACCTTAGTCAGTCACCTTTGGACCCTTTCTGACATCTCTTCATCCTTCTGAAAACCCGGTGATCAAATCTGGGCACAAAAGTCCATGTGTGGCCTAATCGAAGCCTTATACAAAGGAACAAGAATCTCCCTACTCTACACGTCAGTGTCCTCCGCATCATTCCCAGAAGTCTTTGTGTTGTCTTCACAATTTGGCGATGTGTCCCCTAAATTTTAGATCCTTATCCACTATCACCCCCAGATCTCTTATTTCCTCTACCTCCAACAATATATTCTCACCAAGCATAAATTCTGCAACCCATCTTTGTTTTCCAAATTTTAAAACCTTACGTTTTGCAACATTGAACTCACATCCCCATTTGCTTGACCAATCACTCAATTTATTCAAGTCTTCTTGCAAGGTCACAACATCTTCACTACTCTTTATGGTTTGTCTCAACTTTGCATCATCTGCAAACAACTGAATATCTCCATCCAAATCTTCACCAATATCATTAATATAAAAGTTAAACAGTAATGGTCCTAAAACAGACCCCTGAGGCACTTCACTAGTGACTTTCCTTTTCCTGGATATCGCACCCTCATACACAACTTGATACCTATCAGATAGCCAGTCTCCAATCCAATGCACTAATCTAATATCTAACCCCATCTGCTCTAGTTTGACTGTCAACTTTAATGAGGTACTCTTTCAAAAGCCTTTGCGAAATCCAAGTATATTACTGTGTATCCTTCTCCTCTGTCCAAGGAAGCAGTCACTTTATTGTGCATGCATTTGCTAAAGGGAGGACATGTTTTAGATTACTAAAACATGTCCTCCCTTTAGCAAATCCATGCTGTCCATCAAAGATAATACCATTGTTGTCAACCCAACTCTGGATCATAGTTCTCACAAGCTTCTCCAACAACTTAACCACAACACCTGACACAGAGATATGCCTATAGTTTGATGCTCGAGTTCGATCACCTCCTTTATGAAGTGGCACAATCTTGCCCTCCTTCCACTCTTTAGGACCTTGACCAAGTGCAAGACTCGTATTAAAAAAATATGTCAAGGCAGGTGTCAACTCTCTGACACATTCCTTCAGAATACACGGTGATATATTATCAAGTCCCACGGCCTTATTTACATCTAATATACTCAACTCCCCAAACACCTCTTGCTCACTTACAGTCAGTCTCATTCATCTTTCTACAGTCACTCTCATTCATCTTTCTTTGTTTCAGTACTTTCAGTCCAACATGCTCCAACTTTCGCTATCATTCATTTTTTTTTGCTATCATTTATTCTTTCAATTTTTTTCACTTGCAATTTCTGCATCACGCCATTTCTACTTTCATTCATTCTCTCAATTTCGTTTCTTTCCGCCACTCTCGCTTCACTTTCGTCCCTTGTAACATCCGCTATGGTTTTCAATCGCTCTTTTTCTTTTTTCTTGATTTTTTTAAAATTTTTTCGTTTCTCTTTCAAACTTGCATTTGCGACACAATTGTTACTAACACTTTCTCTCATCAATTTCATATTTGCATTCATCAGTTCCTCATTCAGATCATACTTCGCACACACCTTTCTTCCGTCTGCGCTAAACATCCACAAATCATTTATGTAATCGAAGGAATACATATAACAGACCTCACACTTAACGAAACGACTGAAATCTAAATTAAAATCATGGAATGACAATGCCACTGCCTTTTTTTTTTTTTTTTTTTTTTTCCCTTGCAGGTTACTCAAGTTTAGACAAGAAAAATCCCCCACACTAATAATACCGGTAGCGCACAATGTTTACAGCCGCTCTTATTCAAACAATTACGCATATATAATTAATTATTCCTAGAATAACTTATCCGAATCAGGAGCTCTTCTTGGGTACGTCCACAGTGCTTGGCTCACTAGCGCCATCCCTCTCTCAATTTAAGTTGCAATACATGAGGATGGATACCAGATTAGTGAATTGGAGTCCCTTGCCACTCTTTTCATTATACATATTATGAAATATAAGCAAATTATTGAAACAGGAGCACCCTGTTTCCACATATCCATTCTGATAATATTATTCTGATTTCCCCAATTTTGTATACAATCTGTTACCTCCAAAATCTTAATCACTACAGAAGAAATACAAGCTGGTCTGTAGTTTGATGCCTGAATTCTACAATTCTCCTTCCACTCATGGGGGGGTGCTTTCCCAGTAGCTAGCCCTTCATTGAACAGTCAGGTTAATGGATCATTAAGCGGTTCCACTATATTACGTGTACTGGTCACTTAACCTCTTTTTTCCATCATTTTGCTTACTTCTGGCCACATAATGAAAGACGTTCTTCGGATTTTCCTTGGAGTGTAATGCTAATCTCTCCTCATTTTCCATTTATGCATTCCTTACTCTATCAGTCACTTTCCTGGCTTGAGTATTATATTCCTTATGCAACTGCTGTCAACTTTTCTTTGTTTTTTTTTTCTATCACATTTCCTTAATTTGCATTTCCTTTTTGATTTCATTTTTCACACACTTTTCAAAACTGTGTATTATATTTTTCACTTGAGGAATGCTGTTTACCATTACTGTTGATAAATATTTCTTCACTAGCCCCAATGTATTGCTGATATCTCTCCCTTATTCTTTCATCCATGGAACTGCCCCAAGCAGATTTCTAAGATTGTTATAGTTTGCCTTATAATTCCACATAAATTCCTTTTTCCTTGTTACTTCTGCATTCCTGTTCACCCTTCAACTCTAAACAACATGGTCACTGTCCAGTGGATGGGCAATACTGACATCTGCTACAGTTGGATCCCCTGATGCAAGGACCAGATCCAAAACTCTTGATCTTCGTGTTCCCTCTGCTGTAGGTTACATGAGACATTTGTCCATAATGAATTCCAGAAACATCCCATTCCCTTACTACTGTATGCTGCTTTCTCTGCACAATTTATACTGCTATAGTTGAAATCTCCTATGATGACCACTCATTTTGCACTTGCCAAACTAAACTGCCTAAACATTCCCTGCTCATCACCCTTTGTGTTATCTGGCCTGCAGCTACATCCCTCTAAATATCTTGTTCTTCCTAACTCTACTTCATATCATACACTTTTAGTGCTATTTTACTTCCAAATTTTCCACTTTGAGAGTTCAGCTCATCACCTCTCATAAGTAATATTCCACCACTCCAGAGGTTTGCCCTTCTACTTCTGTTCCTGTTAGAACATCTTCCAAATGTGTTTCACTGATTCCAATAATCTTAGGACAGGATCTGGCTATCAATGCCACCAGTTTGCTTCATTTATTCCTGATACTCCTGGGATTTGTATAAAGAAACATCAGTGCATTGTCACCATTTCTATACCTAATTATTATTTCCTCCAGAATCTCCATCGAGATTTCACTCCATTTGACTTTGCAATATGCATACGTTCTCCCATATCCCAAGTGACTATCTCCACAAGCTACCATTCACCCTGACAACTCTTCCTGACCTAGCAAGCACTTGCCCTGAGAATAATAATCTCATCAAATTCCTAACATGTACACAATAATTATGATAGTACTACATGAAAAGTTACACCATTACTAATTTCCAATGAATAATTTTCCTCCACATTAATCTATTATCTGTCAATACTCCAATATTATCAGATCTTATATTTCTGTCTTTTAAAGTGCTTTTTACTGTATCAATCCATATACATCTTGGTCTTCCTCCAGGTTTTTTTTCCTGCCAACCAGGTAAAGAACACTTTACCTTTATCATCTGATTCCTTTTACAGTACAGTATTCTCCCTTTCTAAGCATTTTCAATAGCCTCTAGAATATTTTGCCACCTTCCTGATATTTATTTTATATATTCTTACCAAAGTTTTCCCATGACTTCTGTTTTGCTAGGTTTACACAGTGCTTTGCTTTCTTACATTTTTGCTAAACTTTTCTCTCCCATTCTGAAAAACACTACAGTTAAATAGTGTAAATGGGACATTATACCAAGCAATTGCTTCTGTAATTCTCACATTGTTTTATTTCCCTTTTTATGGATGGGTACTATGAGAGCTTTGTTCCAATCCTTTGTCTTTCTGAATTATGCAATGCCACCACTGTAAAACTTTTATGCTACCATATTTGAACATTTCTGACTGAATTTCATCATCTACTCCAGCTGCATTTCCACATTTCAGGTTTTGATTACTTTTTCTGCTTCAATTATGGATATATATTCCTGACTGCATTCTTTATAATAGATTTAGTTTAATCCTTTATCCCAGTGAGAGCAAACAAAGTTTGCGCCTGAAAATATCTTCAGGACTAAATATAGTGTTGTACTATCTTATCCAGTAAGTAGTGCAACACCAAGGCAACTCGTGGCAAAGGTGGAGCAAGCTACCAGGCACTTCTAACCCAGTATCTCCCATAATGCAAAACACATTTCCTATGTGGATATGTATACTGTTATGCATTAAAGGGATTGGCCATCTACCCAGACTAGTTTTGACCTTTATTGAGGTCTCTTCAGTGGGAGCCAGGCCCAGAGCTGGAGATACCAGGCAGAAGCAGTAGCAAGTCATCTGTGCCTATGGGAGTTGCCAAAAGGTTTATCACCTTTTTTAAAAATTACTCTGGATTTAGAGAAAGATGTTGAAAATTTATTTATCACTAGGTTAGACTATAATAGATTTAGTTTAATCCTTTATCCCAGTGAGAGCAAACAAAGTTTGCGCCTGAAAATATCTTCAGGACTAAATATAGTGTTGTACTATCTTATCCAGTAAGTAGTGCAACACCAAGGCAACTCGTGGCAAAGGTGGAGCAAGCTACCAGTTGCCTTGGTGTTGCACTACTTACTGGATAAGATAGTACAACACTATATTTAGTCCTGAAGATATTTTCAGGCGCAAACTTTGTTTGACTGCATTCTTGTTGAGAGTTTTCTACCATCATGCTGACACTGCTTGTTTCAAAGTAATTACTCCAGACATCTAGAATATCTTGATCTTCAGTTTTCATGCCACCTTTATCATCTGATTCCTTTTACAGTACTTTTCCCCTCCATTTCTAAGCTTTTTCAATAGCCTCCAGAATATTTTGTCACCTTACTGATATTTATTTTATATATTCTTACTAAAATTTTCCATGACTTCTGTTTAGCTAAGTTTACACAGTGCTTTGCTTCCTTACATTTTTCTCTGAATTTCCAGAGCACAAGCTGATTTACTTGCTAGGAACTTTCTATATGCTTTCTTCTTGTCCTTGATTGCCTCTTTAACTTTGAGTCCACCATGGAATTATGATTTTTCTATCCTTACGGACAACCTCACCACATGCCTCTTTCGCAGAATCAATCAATGTTTTCTTCAGGATTTGCCATTGAATCTCCAAGGTTGATTCTTGCTTTCAAATTCTTTAATCTTTTCTTCAATAATGTTTGTATATATTTGAGTCTACAGTTCACCTCTGAAAGCAGCTCAACCTTGATTCGTTTTAAAACTTTTTACACACTATTCTTTTCGATATGAAATTCAATTTTATCCTGCTCAAAACTAAATAACGATCACTTCCTATTTCAAATCCTCTGTATACTCTTGTATCCTGAACCAGTGGAAAACATCAGTATCAACTATAACATACTTCATGAAACTTTTCTTATTTCTTGCATCTTCTCTCCATGTGAATTTGTGCAAATTTTTATGTTGGAACATGGTGTTAAGTAATCCGTGTCCTGTACAGAAACACAACAGGTATTTACCACTATTATTAGCTTTGTGCTTTTCTCCAAATTTTCCTCAAACATTTCTATATGTCTGGTAATCATTTCCTGCTCTGCTGTTTAGATCTCCAACAAGGAGATCTAACTTTTCCTTTTACATTGAGTCAGCTGCTCTCTCTAATGCCTCAAAAAAAATTCCTCCATTTCTTCCTTGGTCTAACCTTCTGTGGGACTTTAAGCACAGATAAGTCTTTTGTGCAGTTCCCAATTCTGATATTTTCCCACATCACTCTACTTGATATTGCCTGCCATTCAAGAAGATTGTTATTATGAGGATAATCTCTTCTCTCTCTTTCTCTTCCCTCCCCCCCCTTCCATGTTCAGATGTAGTCCATTTCTTGCATAGAGCTCTTCTATCCTTAAATGCATTCCAAGCATACACATATTACAGACCTCTCTCAATGCAGCAATATTGATTGTTATTCAATATTGCTCTTCATGATTGTTACATCAGTTCTGCATTATTATATCTGGATAAGACATTATCTTCCCTCTCACATTTTTCTGCTGCACTGTTCCTAACAATAACCCCAGCTTTCTCTCCATCCAGTTCATCCTACCTCTCAGATCATCTGTACCAATCACCACCATCATAATCATCAACACTCACCCCACTTTACTGCCATATACACACTTTCCTCTCATTCCTTCAGGCAAGCATTTCTCTTACCTATTCTGCACACCATGAATCATTGAATCTTCATACATCACTCCCCTCCAAGATCCATTCATTGCTTGCTCAATTGCATCCCTCATTTCTCTCTCTCTCCCCCAAATTAATATCTGCCTTTCTCTCATCTATTTCTCTTTCTTCTGTACTCTCCAGACTTTCTCTCATTTCTCTCTCTCCTTTGCTCCTATAGTCTTCAGATTTTTTCTCATTCCCTCTTTTGCTGATTCACCCATTCTCCCTCCTTCTCTCATTCCCATAACTTTCTCTTCCACTTCTTGTTCATCTCAGATCAAAAATTTTCAAGCCCTCTGATCTCTCCCCTCATATCTTCCTTTCCAAGCACTCTATCATCACTTGAGATTCACTGACACATTTGACACTATTCATCAGGTTTTACGTATCTCCAGTCCTGATCATGCTGCTAATAACTCTTTTCTTGTAAACACTTATTTCCTTGGTATTGTTGCATCACTGAAACTCGAGATTACCTAACTCCTCCCATTGTCTACATTTCATGCAAACATACACCTCCTCTTCCCCACCATCTCTTACCTGCTACGTTTTCAAATTACAGGAAGCATACATGCTGCAGGTGCAACATACTACCTTCTCAAAATGTAATCTTTAAATGTTTGTGGGCTGGGCATCAATGAATCAGAAAGCAGAGGGTGGTCATTATAATTCATCATCATCAAATTCTTGACCTGTATCCTCAAGGGGTGTACAGGATATTATGATAGTACTACATGAAGAACTTGCATCATTACTAACTTCCTATCAACAATTATCCTCCAAATCAATCTGTTATTTTTTAAGACTCCAACATTATCAGATCTTATATTTCTGTTTTCTAAGGTACATTTTACTATATCAATCCACCAATATCTTGGTCCTCCTCTGGGTCTTTTTTCTACCATCCTGGCAGAGAACAGTTGTTTTGCTAATCTTTCCTTTCCCATTCTGTTTAAGTGACTTAAGAACAATGCCAAGTTCTTTCCTAATACCCTCATTTTTAATATGATATTGCCATTGATGCCATCTGTTCACAGCCCTAATCTTTCTTAGGACTCTCATATCTTTAGTCAAGTCAGTCATTTCTATCCCAGCTCTCAGATCCATAAGTTAAAATTGGTTTGAATACTGTCTTGTATACAGCTAAGTTAGTGTTTTTCACTAATTTCTCTTATTCCATATAAATTTATTCAGTTCACTTCTTACCATACCAGCTTTATTGATTTTGTTGTCTACTTCCATATTTAAATTACCGTCTTTACTAAAATTGTGCCTAAGTAGCTGAAGTGTTTTACGTATTCTATAGATTCTGCGTTCACTATGCAGTGGATATTTTCAATGTTTCTGCTTATTTTTATCATCTTTGTCTCATTATTGGTGATTTTCATACCAAATTTATTACAATAGTTATTCAATCTAGGCAGGGAATCTTGCACACTTGTACTGGATTTATTTAAAAGTATAACATTATCTGCATAAAGTAAAGAGCTCAGATTAATATTCAATTTTGATACATTATGAAGGAAAGCGATTTAATCCAGCATTAGTAAGGTGTGTGTGTGGGGGGTCACAGATACCAATGATTTTAAATGGACTAACTTTTTAGCGATGCATGGCATTGAGCATGCTTGAGTATAACTTCCCCTCCCGTAACCCGCCACTCGATACCATAGCGACAGACTGTTGCGCACAATCAAGTTTAAGTTTAGCAGGCAAAACGTGTGTCTCGATCACATAATTCCAAGGTGCCCCGACTGTGCAATTACAGAAAATTAAAATTTTTAGTTAGTGATGTCATTGGACTCTCAAGGCTAAATGTTTATCATCATATTAGCTTCTCATAATGTATATGTTCCTTTTGTAAACCAATACCAAAGTGCCTAAAAAAATACTGATTTATTTAGTTTGTTCGTTATATAGGCTAGGAAGAGTATATTTTTTTTTTATGGAAAAATAAAGGTGTTTAATTAAGTATCAGTCCTCTAACCACATCAAACCACATCATCTACACCAACACCATCTTCTATCCACCACCACCACTAGTATTTTCACAGACAATCGCAAACATTTATGCCCACAGCGAGATTCGAACCCACAGCCTTCTGGCTGGAGAACGGATATGCTGACCACTCGGGCTGCTTTTCTTCTCTTTTACCCAAAGAGTCCAGAAATGTTTCACATTTTTAGGTGCATACATATAGCAATTTTTGCAATGCATCCACTCTGAAAATCTAAGGCAGAGTTAGATCTTCATACCGAAGCCAAAGATCTTGTAGTATAATTTAGATGGATAGTGTAAGCAAAGAATAATTTTTGTTAGTTCAATGTGGTAAAATGTAATGCTTATGCACTTCTGAGCCGAAAAAATATTACAAGTTGTGTATTACATTGATGGAACTGTTCTGTAAGAAATAGATGCATAGCTAGGGACTGAAAGAGGGAGTGAGTTAAAGTTCATAGGTCATATTGTAGAGGTGGACAGTATAATACAAAGAATCACTTGGCTGTTGCAACAACATACTGTAAAGTAAATAAAGAAGCTATCCCTATTTTTATGACTGCATCTGGACTATGGTATGCATGTGGAACCACTTAAGTTTCTTAGGGAGGAGGAAGTGATAAAAGGGAAGAGGGAAATGATTATAATTGTGGTAGATCTGTGGAATGTTCCCTGTAAGGATGGACTGAATGTTTGTGGATTGCAAAATTTGGTTAATAGGCAGAAAAGAAAGCATATAATAAAAATATTACCAATGGCATTTTATGAGATAATTGCATAAGAATTTTTTCATTATGCAGTGGATGGGAAAAGAACAAAGGGTTACTCTTGGAAGTTGAATAAGACTATGGCTAGCAGAGATATAAAGACTAGATTATTCTGCTAAGAGTGGTGAACAAGTGAATCGGGTTGCCTGAGATGGTTGTGAATTCATTGTCAACAAATGAGTTGGAGAGATATGATGGGCATTATTGTAAATAACAGTTAGTATGGTCCCCACAGTGAGTCTTTAGATGTCACAGTTACCCAAAATTTCATGTACAGCAAAAGTATTTGGTAGTAGGTATTATGAACTTTTCTCAGTAATTCTTATTCTGTCTGCAAAGTATGCTTAATTATATATATAAAAGTTTATCATATTTAAATATTCATACATTAAAATGTTTATGCTGTTAAACAGTAGTGTTCATATTTTGTTAGAGATGTATAATATAAGTGTAATTGGCATTCCTTCATTTGATTTGTATTTCAAATGGATTTGATTTGTAGGATACAATACCAGGGAATTTCTCCACCTGTTAAACGTTCAGAGGAAGACTTTGATCCTGGAGCGAAGTATCATATTCCTTCTGCTGTTCCATACATCAGGTTAGAACATAGTGCAATTTTATTTTTGAGGCAATTATAAATAATTTAGTTGTTTTTTTAATAATAATAGAACTTGTATAATAATTAAAAATGAAAAATTGTTAATAAATAATTATATTATTTTATAGTTAGTACAGCATATGAAATAACAAATTTATTGTAAACCAGAGCTACCTAACATGACTCAAAGCTACCGTATTTTTTGGATGATAAGATGCACCCAAAATTTATGAGACCATTTTTAGAAAAAATATATTACTATATAAAAATATTCACAAACCTTTAAATTTCTATTATCACAACTTGTACCAGCAGCATTCAATTCGTCTTCACTTGTTTCATTACAGTCACTTTTTGTATTATTGTTTGAACTATTGTTATCACTCTCTTCAAAGACTAAGTCATCATCAGTACCATCCATTGCATTATTGATGCCACATTTTTTTTAAAAAATACTTAATAATTGTTTCGTCTGTTCAAAACCGCATGCGCTCACTCACTAACTGCTGTTGACGCTGGTAAAGTTTTCACATGTAAATCAGGGATTCCCACATATGCAGCGAGACACGTGTTTGGCTCATATCAAAAATGTGGGAATCCAAGACTTATGCAGTATCACCTAACTTCGGACCATGAAAGGCATCCCAATTCTAAGTAGAATTTTTCTACATAAAAAAGGTACATCTTACTGTCCAAAAAAAATGGTAATTTTGATTATAGAACTAAAAAGACACATACACAATTTGCTACAGTAAGATAGGGTAATGAGTGTGTTAGATAAGGGACAATCATATACAGTGATATTCTTGGACTTTACAAAAGAGTTTGGTAGTTTACCACATAAGTGGTAAACTTATATTTAATATAAGTTGGTATACAAGCTGCAGAGGATGGAATAGATAGTATATTGGTTAGATGGATTATAGATTAGCTCTGTGAATGATACCAGCAGGTTGTGTATATGGAGCAGCTTCTCAAAAAAGAAGGATAACCAGTGGCATGCCTCAGGGTTCTGTTCTTGGGCCTCCTGCTGTTTAACTTGTTTGTAAACAATATATAATGTGGATGGAGTGGGGATCTTCAATTGTTTACTGGTGATGCATAGTTGAAGAGAATTGTAAGTAGAGTAGCACTGCTGGTGTTAATTATTATTATTTAGGCCTCCAAGGAGTCAAAAGACTAATCATGAGAGGTCCCTCCTAGGAAACACAAAGTCCATCATACCACTCCTTAAACTTATTGACCATTCTCGCTCTCACCACTGTATCAGGCAATGCATTCCAGAATTCAACCACCCTCCATGCAAAGAAACCACTCCCCACTCTCTTGCTCACAGTTTCCTTTCGTAACTTCCAGGGATGGCCCTCTTGTCATCACTCCTTCCTGCTGTTCAACCAAGCGAAAGAACTCCCCAATGTCAACCCTGTAACAACCTCTCAACAGTTTAAAAGTCTCAATCATATCACCTCTCCTATCCACCAATTCCCTTCAGGAAGATTTGAATAGACTTTTTACTTCGACAAAGGAGTGGGGTTGTAATTTTAATATCAATAGGTGCAAGTTGTTGCATTTTGGAGTGCAGAAATATAAGGCTGTGTACTATATTGATGATGCTATACTGCAGGAAGTGGATGAGATTAGAGATTTGGGAGTGATGGTTGACCGCAGATTGAAGTGTAGAGGGCATATTGCTAATGTTGCAAAGGCTGCACATTGTAGTGTTGCTATGATAAGAAGTACTCTAACATGCAGGGATAAGGAAGTAGTTGTGCCACTGTATAAAATGCTGGTCAGACCACACTTAAAGAGTTGTGCTCAAATCTGGTCATTGGTTTTGAGTGTGATGTGGAAACATCGGAAAACGGTCCAGACGCTCTCTCTCTCCAATGTTTGAGAGAGTGACTAAGACAATATCAGGACTTTGGAATGCTGGCTATGGAGAGAGGTTGAAATGTGGATTGTAGGAAAAGTGGTGATATGATAGACATTTAAGTTAGTAAGAGGATTTTATCAGATTAATCCAGATGAGATTATAAAATGAGTAGGTGAGAGGGGAAAAATTGGAGGCCATTCCTGAAAGTTATGTAAGAGTGTGGTAAAGAGGAGTGTGAGGAGATTTTTTATTTGGAGAGTGGTTAGTGAATGGAATGCATTACCAGAATGTGTTGTTAATGCAAGGAGTGTTAATAATTTTAAGAGTTGGCACAATAAATATGTTGTTAGTTGAGTGAACCTCCCATGATAATTCT
The DNA here is from genome assembly GCF_054136105.1 of Typopeltis vanoorti. Lineage (NCBI taxonomy): Eukaryota > Metazoa > Arthropoda > Arachnida > Uropygi > Thelyphonidae > Typopeltis > Typopeltis vanoorti. Next base: position 121,310,234 of record NC_143549.1, read on the forward strand.
GCTGACTCCATGGAGGGTGCATTAATTATAATGTGTGTGTGTGTGTGTACTCATGCACAAGTGCTATGCATTAGCAACAGTTGTCAACTCCTGAGAGATAAGTTCTCTTCCTTTCCCAGATATTTTATTTTGAATCTGAGTAAGTGTGGTATATTTTTAGTAGTTAAGTTGCCTTTATCAGTTCTATGAAACTTTGTACATAAGCATTGTGTTGATTATTCTCAGATGTCTTTGCTATTGTTTAATATCCTTTTGCTTCCATTTAGGGATGACATTTAACATTTCACCAGGAAACTCAAGTCAAAAGATAGATCATAAGATGGAAGGATACTTATTAAGCCTTTGTACCAAACTCAGAACTATCTTGAAGATATTGAGAGCAACACTTAAGTTCTTGCAAATTTTTATGTGGCATTTGCCCAATGGGAAGTTACATGAACCATAAGGTACCTTTTTTTTTTTTTGATGGTCACTGGAATCCATATAGCAATCTTTTAACTTTCATTTACATTGAAAACAGTGGATTACATAGTATAGATGGCCCTTTGCTACAAAGATATTGGAAGAATATCAGAATAATTAAGATACCAGTAAGTCTTCCAATGGTATTAATTCGACTGGTATTATCATCTTAGCTGTTCAGGATAGGTTCTAGAGAAATCCTTTCTCTAGAACCTATCCCGAATCATGGCTACACATTTATACTCAACTCGCAAGTTTATTTGGAGTTGCTTCCACAGCTTGGAAGCAAGCCTATATATACACTATTCACAAAAGCAAAGCAAATGTCATTAACCATCAACTTCTTCACTCCCACCTCAGATCAAATAATCAGTATGGATTGTGCAATTTGTCTGCTGCAAAACCCTTCTCTTTCCCTATATACTGCCACACACTCTCTCTCTAATAAGGTAGCCCCTTAACATTCTGCACCATCCTTTGCCTCTGTCATTCATGGCTCAGTAATCCTAATAATTTTTGACTAAGTCAAACTAGCCAATTTAAAAACTCCTCCTTTCTTCCTGATATTTTTAGCATTAATGTTCATAAATGGGGTGCTTAAGGGTCAGAGCTGTATAACTGAGAGGTGACCTCCACATAGCCTTTAAAGGAATGCAGAGAACCGACCAGGGCTTCTGACCTAATGTCCATTCCTCACCTTCTCGTGGTGCACCCTGTTGGGTATCTACCTGGATACTGAACTAACGAGGATGGGCTGGCAATTTGGGATTTAGCCGACCAAATTATATTCATATTGGCTTACACCATAATGCAAAATGATGGTACAACATTACAAAATTTCATGCCGGCTGGGGAGTCGCCTGGTTAAACAAGATCCCTGTTGTTTTCACCAGGGAACCAGGGTGAACAGCAAAAAGTCAACTACTAGAATAAATCTGAAAAAACACCCTAACTCAATCCTTTCTTTTAAGCTTACATGGTGATCTGAATGCATTTTTGAAAATTATGGAGACAACCACCATGTTTGAATAACAACTTTAGTTTAATATAACTAAAATCTACATTTGACATTTCGATCTTTATGTCAAGGTCATCTTCTGGAGCATACAACTATCCAGCATAAGTCAGGACACTACAATCAAACTGGTTTGTTAAAGACACTGACCAACTGCTACAACAATTGTTGGGGGAAAAAAAAATTATACATCAATGCTAGAGTCCTATTGTTCGTGTTATCTGTTGGTTGTAGAAATACATTGGGCACAACAACAAGTATCTATCTATATACATATATTAACATCATGTACATTCCAGCCAGTTGGTATGGAATGGTTTCTAATACTAGCTGAAGATTGGCTAGAGTCCTGACTTATGCTGGATCTTATATATTAGGTAGGCTGAATGTGTGCCATCCAGATCCTTGGAATTTTCATGCCATCTTTGTTGTTGATATTTGGGTGGTTTATCAGGATTTCACAGGCTTCCTTAAATTTCCTTTCGTACCAGGTTTTTGTGCAGTGTAAAGAGCAGGTGCTTTTCCAATTGATTTGGTGTAAGGTGTTGAGTGCATGGTCTGAGAGGCCTGCTTCACCATAATGGTTATGTTTAATGTGTCTAATGTGTTCTTTCTTGTGTATAGGGATTTTACGTCCTGTTTCACCAATGTACGGTAAGTTACAGGTGCAGCAGATGCAATAGACTCCAGGATCTGGAGTCTGACTCTCAGATTCTCTGAGAATCGCAGACTGATTCTCAGACACATGAAATGTGTCTGAGAATAGACACATCCTGGAGTCTGTTGCATCCGCTGCACCTGTAACTTACCGTACATTGATGAAACAGAACGAACAATTCTTATACGCAAGAAAGAACACATTAGACACATTAAATATAACCATTATGGTGAAGCAGGCCTCTCAGACCATGCACTCAACACCTTACACCAAATCAATTGGAAAAGCACCTGCTCTTTACACTGCACAAAAACCTGGTACGAAAGGAAATTTAAGGATGCCTGCGAAATCCTGATAAACCACCCAAATATCAACAACAAAGATGGCATGAAAATTCCAAGGATCTGGATGGCACACATTCAGCCTACCTAATATATAAGATCCAGCATAAGTCAGGACTCTAGCCAATCTTCAGCTAGTATTAGAAACCATTCCATACCAACTGGCTGGAATGTACATGATGTTAATATATGTATATAGATAGATACTTGTTGTTGTTGTGACCAATGTATTTCTACAACCAACAGATAACATTAACAATAGGACTCTAGTTGATGTATAATTTTTTTTTTCCCCAACAATTGTTGTAGCGGTTGGTCATTGTCTTTAACAAACCAGTTTGATTGTAGTGTAGCTTGTTTTCTGTGTATAGTTGTATGCTCCAGAAGATGACCTTGACATAAAGGTCAAAACGTCGAATGTAGATTTTAGTTATATTAAACTAAAGTTGTTATTCAAACATAGTAGTTGTCTCCATAATTTGCAAAAATGCACCCCCACTCAACATCACCAGAGTTAAAGATCGGTACTATCAACATAAGAAGCCTGAATGACAAAGAAATGGAGCTAGCTGAGGAATTAGATAAGTATCAGATCGACATAATAGGGGTGACTGAAGCAAAAAACACAAAACTTGGTGAGATCTTTCTGAGCAATAAATACAAAATGTTATATTCAGGCAATGACAACCAAGGAAAAGGAGTAGCCATTGTATTCAACACTAAATACGAGGCTAATCTTCTTGAATGGCAGGCACTCTTAAGTAGAGTCATGTGGGCAAATATCAGAATGGGGAACTGGACAATGAGACTTATTTGTGCTTATGGTCCCACAGAAGGTTCTACTAAGGTAGAAGTGGAGGAATTTTTTGATGATTTAGGGAAAGCAGCTGACACAATGAAAAAGGAAAAGTTGGTCCTTGTTGGGGATCTAAATAGCAGAGTAGAAAATGATTGTGAGACATACAAAAATATATTGTGAAAATTTGGAGAAAAGAGCAAAGCTAATAATAATGGCAAATGCCTGTTGGATTTCTGCTCAGGACATGGACTGGTTATTACTAACACCATGTTCCAACATAAAAATGTGCACAAATTCACATGGAGAGAAGAGGCAAGGAATAAGAAAATCTCATTGACTATGTTATTGTTGAAAGTGATGTTTTCCTCCCTGGTGCAGGACACCAGAGTGTACAGAGGATTTGAAATTGGAAGTGATCGCTATTTATTCTTGAGCAGGATGAAATTGAATTTCACATTGAAAACAATAACATGTAAGTAAGTTTTAAAACGAATAAAAGTTGAGCAGCTCTCAGATGTGAACTGTAGACTAAAATACACAAAGATTATTGAAGAAAAAATGAAAGAGTTTGAGAATAGGAACCAAACCTTGGAGATTCATTGGCAAGCCTTGAAGAAAACCTTTATTGATTCAGCCAGAGAGGCATGTGGTGAGGTTGTCTGCAAGGATAGGAAAATCAGAACTCCATGGTGGACACAGAAAGTTAAAGAGGCAGTGAAGGAAAAGAAGAAAGCATATCAAAAGTTCCTGGCAAATAAGTCAGCTTGTGCTCTTAGAGAATACAGAGACAAATGTAAGAAAGCCAAACACTGTGTAAAACTAGCTAAACAAAAGTCATTGAGGACTTTGGCAAGAACATAGAAAATGAAATCAAGAAGGTGGTAAGATATTCTGGAGGTTGTTGAAGAAGCTTAGAAATAGAGGAAAGAGTGCAGTAAAAGGAGTTAGAGATGATAAAGGTGACATGAAAACAGGAGAAAAAGATATCCTTGAAGTATGGAGTAATTACTTTGAAAAACTGCTAAATGAAACAAGCAGTGATGACAGCACAGTGGTAAAAAACACTGACCAGGCATACAGTCAGGAATATATATCCATACTTGAAGTAGAAAAAGCCATCAAAGGCTTGAAATGTGCAGCAGGAGTAGATGACATTTGACCAGAAATGCTGAAGTATGGTGGTATAAAAGTCTTGCAGTGGCTGCACTGCATAGTCCTGAAGGCCTGGAGAGAGGGACGAATTCCCGATGATTGGAGTAGAGCTCTCATAGTACCCATATATAAAAAGGGAAATAAAACTGAATGTGAGAATTACAGAGGTATTTCTATACTGAGTGTTCCTGGTAAGATATATGCAAGTATACTTGAGAAACGGTTGAGAAGAATTTTGGAAGAAAAGCTTAGTGGAGAACAAGCTGGATTCAGGCCAAATAGAGGTTGTCAGGATCAGATCTTCACCTTATAACAAATAGTCAAGAAATCATGGGAATATAACAAAGATCTGTATTTAAGTTTTGTAGATCTGGAAAAGGCATATGACAAGGTGCCAAGAGAGAAGCTATTCAATACGCTACAGTTATATGGTGTCAATGGAGCATTATATCAAGCAATACTTAGTCTTTATTTGAGTTGTACGTCAGCAGTTAGAAATGAAGGAAGTTCAGGAAGATGGTTTAATGTTAAATCTGGTGTAAGACTGGGATGTACATTATCCCCTCTGTTATTCATTATCTATATGGATCACATTATGAAGGAAAGTGGTATTGGACATGATATCAGGGTTGGAGATGTTAATGTCAGCTCTTTTCTTTATGTGGACGATGTTATACTTCTAAATAAATCCTCTACAAGTCTGCAAGATTCTCTGACTAAGTTGAATAACTGTTGTAATAGATATGGTATGAAGGTCAGCAATAAAAAGACAAAGGCAATGAAAATAGGCAGAATTTTTGAAAACGTCAACTGTGTTGTGAACAGAGAACCTGTGGAACAAGTAAAACATTTCACCTACTTAGGCACGATTTTACTGAAGATGGTAAATTAAATATGGAAATAGACAACAGAATTAACAAAGTTGGTATGGTAGGAAGCCAATTGAATAAATTCATATGGAATAAAATCTGAGAGCTGGGTCAGAAGTAAAACACTTGACCAAAGACAAGAGACTGCAGATATGAGAATCCTGAGAAGGTGTGAACAGATGGCATACTAAAAATGAGGATATTTGGAAAGAACTTGACATTTTCAACATCCAGTAATGCGTTAGCAGAGCTAATCTCAGGTGGTATGGTCATTTAAACAGAATGGGCGAGGAAAGATTAGCAAAACAATTGTTCTCTGCCAGGTTGGCAGGAAAAAGACCCAGAGGAAGACCAAGATATAGGTGGATTCATATGGTACAAAGTGCCTTAGACGACAGAAATATAAGATCTGATAATATTGGAATCTTGACAAGTAACAGACTGATCTGGAGGAAAATTGTAGATGGAAGTTAGTAATGATGTAAATTTTTCATGTAGTACTATCATATCCTGTACACCACTTGAGGGTACATGGCAGGAGGAATTTAATGATGATGTTCATAAACTGCAGTATTCACTTATGCACACATCTCCCCACACAACGTTTAGTGACTGTTCCATTCAAATTTCAAACCTTAATTGCACTACCTTTATTCTCTCATTTAACAACCCTTTCCTCACACATACACACACCTATCTCCAGATAATTCATATCCCTCAATGGCTGCAATAGGTACAGCTCAAAATGGAGGGTCACTGTTGGTGCTTGTAGATTTAGTAAAACTAAGATAGCATAATGACACTTGTGCCACCTAACAAGGAAGTATTGAAGTCATTTTCTGCTCTTCCTGCATAAATATCCACTATCCCAACTGCAAATGTTGCATTAACTCAAAAATTAAGAATTTTGAGTTGTGCTACTATTGCAGCCAGTCGCAAGTCTCTCCTTTTCTCCGTAAATCTACGAATTGCACACCATTTGCAATCGTGGTCCTTTGTTTCATTTCACTTCTGTCTGTAGCATGGCAACAGATTTAGCATGATAAAAGGATGACTTTGTCATTGAAATAATAATAACCATACAAAATGTTTCACTACAACAAATGAGTGACTTCTTCAGGTCAGTAAAACAAGTAGAGATTAAAAGTGAAATAAAAGTTTTAAAGAAAACTGAAATTTGTTTTCTAGGTTTGTTTGGAAAGTTGAATTTTGCCAGTATGTTTCCAATATCTTTTTAATACATCTGTTTATGTAAATCTGCAGTTTATTTAAATTCCTTATGGTTAATCTCCAGGTTTCAGATCCGTATTCCTGAATAGGTTTACATTTGTGTTGAAGAGTCTTATTTTTGTCTTGAGATTTATTTCTTTACTTATCCCCATTTATTTTCATTATATTGAAGACAGTTTGGGCTTTTTGTATTTTTTGTCTTATTCTTCTTCTGTTCTCCTTCAGTGCTCACCACTCATCCTAAATAAATAAATGTGTCTACCTGTTCTAGTGGTTCTTCCATAAGTTGGAATGTTAGCTTTCGTTTGGAATTAATCTTCATTATTTTGGTTTCCTTGTGGTTTATTTTTCAGCCATTTGAGGTTTAGATTATCTATTTTTCTTTGCATATGTTGGAGCTTCTGAGCTATCAAGCATATGTCATCAGCAAAACTCTAAGTCATTTGATTTATTTGTCCATACTCATTGCATATTAATGCTTTTATCAGTTGTATTTCTCATCACCCAGTCTGTTACTATTAAGAAGATTGTAGGGGAGAGTATGTACCCATGCCCTACGCCTCTTGTTGTTTTTATTTCTTTACTTAAATTCACATTACATGTTATCTTGATTGTTGATGAATATATAATTGTTGTACATTACTTTTACTATATTGGTTAATTTCTCTGTATGCCATATTTCATTAATTTCCAAATTACTTCTCTGTTGAATCTATTGAATGTTTTCTCAAAGTGAATGAATCCCAAATACAAGTTGCTCTACTGATTGTTCAATAATTATTATCAGAATTATTATTTGGCCTATGCATGATATATTAGATCTAAAAGCTGCTTGTTTTTTACTCAATTTATGTTCAACTTCGTGTTTCATTCTTTCTAATATTATTCTAGTGAAGATTTTACTAATTGTGCTTAGAAGAGATATTCCTCTCCAGTTTTTGCATTCTGTTGTATCCCCTTTCTTTGGTATTTTCACCAATAATTCTGTATTCCAGATGTTTCATTTAGAATAGGATACAATATCTCTGTAGATAGATATATATGTCTGCTTTAAGTAGTTCTACTTGTATATTGTCTATCCCTGCAGTTTTGCCATTTAACTACAGCAGTATAAATTGGGGAGAGGAAGATGCATATAACAATAAGGGAATGGAATTTCTTGAATTCTTGAGGGACAAATGTATTAGGCAACATGTAACAGAGGAAACAAGAGTTCAAGAGTTTTGGATTTGGTTATAGCATCAGAAGAGTTGCTAATGACTGAGATGACATCTCTCCCACCAGTTGGAGAGAGAGAGTGACCATATGGTTTTGACTCGGAAGAATAGACATGAAGGAGTATCAAAGAGATGGGAACTTATGTGGAATTATAAAGCAGATCATTATAATAGTCTTAGACGTCAACTTGGGGAAGTTTCGTGTAGGGAGGAATTGGAAGGCCGGGATATCATTAGTGCTTGGGAAATTGTGAAAGAATATTTGTTAGCAGCAGTGGTAAGCTGTATTCCACGAGTGAAGAAGAAGAGTACACAATTTGGAGTAAAGTGGATGACAAACAATATTAAACAGGAACTGCATGTGAAAAAGAGGCTATGGAAGAGATATAAGGAGACAGGTGAAGAGAAGATGCATGAAGAATATGAGACACACAGGCCAGGAGAGACTAGTATGGTAAGGAAGGCGAAACTGGAATATGAGAAAAGACTGGCCCTTAGATCCAAGGAAAATCCTAGGGAATTCTTTACCTGTGTGGCCAGTAGGAGGAGAAATGACTGTGGAAGAATGCCATTGTGGGATAAAAATGGGAATAGAGTGACTGATGCAGAGGACATAGTGGAATTGTTCAATGAACACTTTATTGGATTATTTCATCCTGGAGGAGTCAATTTGAATACTAGAGGGATAGGGCAGGTTCGAGGTTTAGAGGTGCAGGAGGAGATTGTGTTCCACATACTGATTAAGAGTGTGTTCCACATACTCTTAATCAGTAAAGCTGTGGGACTGGATGGTATTTCACCACGAGTTTTGGGAGAATGTGCTAAGGAACTGACATTGCCTTTGACCTGGCTTTTCAATGAAAGTCTGGCTGCAGGAAAGGTGCCCATGGAATGGAAGGAAGGTAAGATAGTGCCATTGCATAAAGGTGGTAGCAGACTGAAAGTGTCTAATTATAGGCTAGTTTGCGTGTCATCAGTAGTTAGTAAGATCTTGGAGAAAGTCGTGAGGGACTGTATACAGCATTGAGCAGATGAGGGTAATGTTATCTGTGAGAGTCAACATGGATTTGTGACGGGGCGCTCTTGTTTTAGCAATATGCTAACTTTTTATGATAAAGTTACAAGAGCATTAGATGAGGGAAAGGCATATACTGCCATTTTCCTAGACTTATCATGTGGCACCCTGTCAAATGCCTTTGCTGTGCTGATATTCAAGTTGCAGCACATGGGTCTTAATGTCAGATTGGTCAACTGGATTCAGGATTGGCTGTCTGATAGGTATCAGAGAGAGTTGCAGTGGTGCACTCAGGATTTAATCTTGGGGGGGGGGGGCGAGTTGAGTAGAAGATTTGAGAATACACACTACGTATTGCATACGACCTATGCAATAGGTCGTATGCAATACTGAGCGATCATTGCAGACTGAGCATCTGCAATGATCGCCAATACATGATACCTGTGATCTCTGGTCCAGCTGGGGCAAACAAAGTATCGCCCAAGCATTACTTCTTCGCCTTGCATTCACAACAGCCGTGATTCGCGAGAGCCAGAGAGTATTCCCACCTTATGTGACAGCTAATTCATAAGTAGTATAGAAATAGAAGACACAACATAAATTTAAAAAAAAAAAAAAGAATTTTAATTAGGAAAAGATTTTTGGAAATTTTTCTAGTTTTTTCCTCTTTCTTTTTTTTTTGGGGGGACTTCTTGGCCCCCTCCCTGGCTCTGCCAATGGAGAGTTGTGTATTGTGTGGAGCAATATCAAACAGGCAGAAGGTTACAATTGGGGTTCCACAGGGCTCGGTACTGGGACCTATATTGTTTAACCTTTATATCAATGATATTGTCCGTGGATTGCAAGGAGATATTCAGTTGTTTGCAGATGATGTGAAGCTGGGAAGGGTTATTAGTAATAGTGCAGATGTGGTAGCCCTGCAAGAGGATTTGAATAAGCTTGATAGATGGGCAAATGAATGGGGATGTCAGGTTAATACAGCAAAATGTAAGTTGAGGTTTGGACATATCGATGGGATGCTGCATCTGTATGAGAGGAGTTAAACTGGAGGAAGTAGAAGAGACAAGAGATCTGGGGGTTGATGATTGATAGAAACCTCAAATTTCGGGGACATATTGCAAAGGTAGTGAAGGTAACACAGAGGATTGCTGCAATAATGAGAAGGACACTGACCTGCAGAGATAAAATGGTTATCATTCCGTTGTATAAGCCTCTGATCAGACCACACTTAGACTATTGTTCTCAGATCTGCTCCCCCAGGATTTGAAGGAGATAAATTAACTGTGAATAGGGTACAAAGGCAGATAACAAAGATGGTGTTCAGGACTGTACAATGTTAGTTATGAGGATCAGCTGAAGGAGTGTGGACTGCAGAGTTTGGTGGATAGAAAAAGGAGAGGTGATATGATTGAGACTCTTAAACTGTTGAGAGGTGGTTACAGGGTTGACACTGGGGGAGTTCTTTCTCTTGGTTGAACAGCAGGAAGGAGTGATGAGAGGGGACCATCCCTGGAAGTTACGAAAGGAAACTGTGAGAAAGAGGGTAAGGAGTGGTTTCTTTGCATGGCAGGTGGTTGAACCATGGAATGTATTGCCTGATATAGTGGTGAGAGCAGGAACGGGTAATGCGTTGAAGGAGTGGTATGATAGACTTTGTGTTTCCTAGGAGGGACCTCTGTTGATTAGTCTAGATAGACTTGTTTTTCTTAGAAAGGACCTCCCATGATGAGTCTTTTGACTGCATGGAGGCCTGAATAATAATAATAATAATAATTTCTAAGTGTCTTTATTATCATTGTTATTTTTGCTTTTCTTATCTCTCTCCTGTATTTATATTTAATGTTTCCATTTCTTTATTTTCTGAGAGTATAGTTTCTTGTTTTGGGTTTCACTGTTGAGTATTTCCTGAATGTGTTCTGTCCATCTCTTTTCTGTCTTTTTCCCTCATTAGTATGTTCCCTTGTTTATCTCTTATTGATCTCTCCTCATATTTTTTCCAGTTATTTTCTTTGTTATTTCAAAAAAATTTCTTGGAATCAAAGTTTGCTGCAGTCTGTTAAGCTTCTTTAAAGAGTTCTTTAGTGAATTTACTTTCATCATCTCACACTTTTCTTTACTTATCTATTTTGCTCCTTGTACATTTTATTTATCTGCTTTTCTTTTATTTATCTTCTTTATTTTGATTTTGGTATAATTTGCTTCTCTTCTTTCTTCACTTAAGAGCATTGTTTTGTCTGTTATCCATTGTTTCTGAACTCTTTCTTCGACTGTTTCACTGTAAGTTTTTTTTTTTTTTATTTTGCCATTTTTCTTCTATATCTCCATGCTGTGCTATTTTCATATTTGCTTTTGATTGTACAAGCAAAGTTTCTGTAATATCCTTATTTTTCAGTTTATTTATGTTGTACCAATTTTTTGCTCCTTGACTTAAATATCTTTGCTAATTTCATTTTTTTATCTTTGCCATTACCAGCTTATGGTCTATGTATGCATCTGCTCCTCTCCATGCTTTCACATCCTGCAAGGAGGATCTCCATGATTTTTTTATGATCCATAATCTATTTGGTTTTTACTTTCCTGCCATCTGGTGAGATCCAGGTTTATGTATATTCCCATGCTGAAATATTGTATCTCCTATAATTAAGTTGTTAAATAGGCAGGAGTCCTTGAATAGTTTTTCATTTTTATCTCCTAGTTCTTCTTTTCCCATCACTATTTCATATCCACTGTTGTTTTTGCCTCCCTTTGTATTCGCATCTCCCAGAAGTAAAATCATATCTCTTTTGCTACTCTTGTCTATCTTTCTCTGTAGAAGGTAATAAAAACCTTATTTTTCTTCCAATCAGCACTGCTTATAGTTTATTATAGTAACATTCTTATATCTGGTCTTTAACTTTGCTTTTATTATTCTTTCTGATACTGGGTTCCGTTCTAATAGTACCTTTCTTGCCTTTGCTCTCATCATCAAAGCAACATCCCTGCTATATTTTTCATCCTTTGGGTGTCCAGAATATATGGTATATTTCTTGGATTTTTGGTATATATGGTATATTTCTTGGAAAAAGCAAACACCTAAAGAAATTTGAACTCCTACAACAGCGCCAACATACGAAGTCCTGACCGCAACTTCGATGAAACCACGTGGTCGTAAACCTATCGTCGGAAACACTCACCGAAGAAGCCAAGAACGCTCTCAGTCTGGGACATAACGTTGCCGTCACACCCAAACAAATTCCTAAACTAGAAATTATGATGAAAGTAGAATGGGGTATCCACGATCTTCCGCCAGCAGTGGCCAATAACGTGCGACTAGATATAGCAAGTATTATAAACAAGGCTAAGCCTCCAAAAAGCAATATGCCACGTAAGCAAATAACTGCTCTAAAAAGTTATATAATAATAAAAATATCATTATTACAAAGGCTGATAAAGGAAATGCAACAGTTATCATGAATAAAGAAGAGTATAACAGAAAAATGCAAGATCTCATATGTGACAGTTCCACATATCAAATTATACATAGAGACCCTACAATGTCGCAAAAGAAAAAAGTCCGAATACTGAAAAAAGTGACATCATGGCCAAAAGAAATCATCAGGAAAATAAAACCAATTCATGTTAAACCACCCCGTATTTATGGATTACCAAAAATCCACAAAACTAATATTCCCCTATGCCCCATAGTTGATAGCATAGATAGTCCCACATATAAACTGCCCCAGCATTTAGCCAAGTCGCTTGCGCCCCCTTACTGGCAACTCCTCTACTTTTGTAAAAAATTCAATCCATTTCAAAACACTGGTTAAAAATCTAATCCTAAAAGATTCAGACATAATGGTTAGTTTCGATGTCACCTCCTTATTTACCAATGTACCACTTATAGACACTCTTGATTTAATCAAGTCTAAATTTCACCCAGATATTTTTGAATTATTTCAATTTACCATGAATGCAGGTTACTTTACATGGGGGGGGGAATTCTACAAACAGATTAATGGTACTGCTATGGGTTCCCCCCTCTCGCCCCCGTTAGCAAATTTTTACATGGAACACTTTGAAAACAAAGTGCTTACCACAGCTACATACAAGCCACAAGTGTGGTTACGCTATGTAGATGATGTGTTTGCCATCTGGCCCCATGGACAAGATGCTTTGGATGCTTTTGTCACCTACCTAAACAGCCAACACCCCAAAATTCACTTCACAGTAGAAAAAGAATTAAATAACTGTTTACCATTTCTTGACACATTAGTCACCTGCCTTTCAGATGGATCACTCTTTTTTCTATTTACAGAAAGCCTACACACACAAAGTGTCAGGAAGATACCTACATAAACAATCGCATCATTATCCAGTCCAACAGTACGGCATTTTAAAAACACTTACACACAGTTCCAGAGCCATTTGTTCTAACAATACAGCTCTGACCACTGAACTCCAATACCTGCGCCATACATTCTTAGCCAACGGCTGCAATCCTTACAAAATAGATAAAATACTACATAGGCCCATTTCTATTCCCTATATCAGAGGTACTTCGGAAAAGATAGCCAAAGTATTGTTGAAACATGGTCTTCGCACCACTTTCAAACCTCATGTCAAGCTGGCAACTCTGATCCGCTCGCCTAAGGATAAACTTCACCCTTTAGCAGGCCCAGGAGTGTATGAAGTTCCGTGTGACTGTGACTTGGCCTATTATGGGCAAACAGGAAGATCAGTGAACATCTGCCTGGAAGAACATGAAAGATACATTCGCTACTATTACTATGGCAAGTCGGGACTGGCAGACCACGCTTTGGACACAGGATTAGATGGAGGAAAACGAATGTGCTATTTAGGAGTCGTTATAGATCTGAAAGATTATTTTTTGAGTCAGCAATGGCTTTGAAGAATTCTCCCAACCTTAACAAATAGTTGCATTAATTTGCCAAAAATTTGGGAGACGGTTATCCTAAGAAAAACTCCTGAATAACTGCTGTTTTTTTTTTTTTTCTTGCTAGAGGGCACCAAGAAATAGGACTTTAGATCTTTTGTCTTTTGCAATTATATTGTTTTACTCATTCACGGTCGCGTTTACAAGTGTGTTGTGCTCTGATGATGCTGAGTTGAAAATCAGCGAAATATTAGCGTTAATAAAACATCTTTGTTGATAAAAGTTTTGTGGTGTTGTTAATACCGTGAAAAATAAGAAATAAGTCATGAATAACCATCAACACCTAAGCTTATCTGTTAGATTTCTTGGATATTAGCCTGATCTCACCAGTTCCATTTCATCTGGTTTCACTTAATCCTAATATTTGTATTTTGTATCTATCCATTTCCTTTGCTATTTGATGTGCTTTCCCAGATTCATACATTGTCTTGATTTTTCAACATTTAATCTTGACTATAGATTTGGGTGTGATGATATCCTCTCCAAGAGTCTTCTGCTTGTTGGCTTCTCTAAGAGAACTTTCACCAATCTCCATTACATTACTTCTGGTATTCTTCAGCAAAACTAGTCAGATTTCTTTCAATACTAATATTCTGTAGTGGGAGGCTTTGATGGGCTGCTGACCACAAGTACAGCCCTCCTCCTTTATCATCTGCTTGGGATATGGTGGAGTTATGGCAAAACTAGTCTATTTGTGTGTGTGCGTGTGTGTGTGGTTATTATAATTTCAGTGACTAATAAATTCCTTTTATTGTTGAACTTACAGGGTGTTCGGGATAAATTTGACATATTTATAATTAATTATATTTTTCCGTAAGTTACATGTATTAACACACACTTCTCTTCATTTAAAAGTTTGGACCCTTCTTCATTCATATACAAGATGTCAGAAAGGATGGATAGCTGGAACCCACCTGAATCATGGAAGAGAATAACTTGTATCATGATGATTCGTGCCCGCCATCAAAATAAGGATATTACGACTGCTGCCCAATGCTCCCTGAATACAGTAAAAACAATCAGGCATGAACTAGAGACTTGCAATGGTGACTACGAGGATGTAGCAAGAAGAAAGATCCCTAGCAGACGATCTGATTGCGTTCGTACAGCAGAATTCCTCGCAAATCTGCAGGAACAGGTGTTGAAGAACCCTGGCATTGGAATTCGGGCTTTGTTCGTGGAGTTGCTAACTGTAGTCAAGCCCTGGATAACAAGGGTAGCCAATGGTAGGCCGTATGTATGGCAGCAGGATTCGGCCCCTTGCCACACCTCTGGGAAAAGTCAAAAATGGTTGTCTGAAAATTTCTACGACTTCACCAGTCCAAATGTTTGGCCTCCAAACTCCCCAGACCTTAACCCCATGGATTATTTTGTATGGGGCGCAGTTGAAAAAGACACCAATCGCACTTCCAGTAATACAAAAGCCCAGTTAATGGATAAAATTAAAACAGTTTTTGCGGCCCTTCCCAGGGAGACTGTAGCATCAGCTTGTTCGAGGTTCCGAAGCAGAATTGAAGCTGTGATCGATGCTAATGGTGGTTATTTTGAGTAAATCTTGTTGATAGTATTGTAATTAACTCTGCCTGTAATGTTTTTTTGTCAATTCATTAAATTTAATAGATACAAAGAAGATTTTCTTTTTCCTTACGAAACTGTCAAATTTATCCCGAACACCCTGTATAGTCATAAAATTTCTCTGGGAAAGTATAGAGTACGTTCCCAGAATCATAAGGCTATTTTCAGTTACTCTTATATTTCCTCCTTCGTTTTTGAGAGGTTTCTAGGAATCTTAGAAGTTGATGCTTAATGTATGTTATGTTATGAAGAACCTCCTTCATAGAAATAAGCTAATTTCCAAGTTGCAGGATAATTATCAGTGGAATAGGAGGAATACAGAAAGGTGACACAATGGAGGAATGTTCTTAACTATCTACAAATGATCAACTTAGCCAAATATTTTAGTTTTTTATCTTTTATTTTTTGTACACTACTTTCTATTGCTACATAAGTAACAATTCTTTCTACTTAACATCTTGTTTTATGCATTTACATTTTTTAATGTTTAGACCCTTTATTATACAAATTTTTTAATAATGGAGTTGGTGCACATTGTTTTCATAAAAATTCAAATCAGTCAACAAAAATGCATCCTTTAAATGAAT